>NC_087166.1:22666265-22673765 GCF_035594125.1 Scylla paramamosain | reverse complement strand
CCCCAAGGTCGGCCAAGGGGCGCCGTTCTCGCCGCCACTACATTGGTGATTGGTGAGGCAAACACAAGCTACATTTTGATGGAAGTAATTGGCGAGGCCATTAATTGTCGGGTGGGGAGCATCGCCGCCGCTGCCGTTGGGTGGTGGTGGTGCTGGTCCGTGGTCAAGGGCGCCACTCGCGCTCAGCAAACCGTTTACGACAGCACTAAATGGTTTACTAGAGGACTAAACCATTTACATGATGGCCTTAATAATTACATTAACGTAGGAAACAGATAGAGTAAGGCAAGGGAGGAGGGAGGCACACGGTACGCGGCGCCGTTAAATCTCCAGGACCTCTGATGTGGGTGTCCATTCATTCCTCTGCGTGACAGGCCTGTCATCGAGCAGGTCGCTCCAGTACCTGCATTCACGCACGAAAAACCCACGGAGCGGTGCACGGACAGCTGAGGGGGGCCGGTGTCAACTGTCGTCCCTGGCCAGGAATGAAACCCAGGCCAGCTCATACCAAAGACTTGCACGGATATGGCGCACCACATGGAAAGCAATAACGCGATGAATGACGCAACACCCATGAAGTGCCAGACTCTCGACACGCAGCCAGAATGACGCTGGTCGAGGCCACGTGTGGTGTCGCTCCTCGCGTTGTTGATTGTAAACAGAACATGTTGGTGTAGCGTATTAACACACGACTGAACCCCATCAGTGTGACGTCTTGGGGGACGCGCTGCTGCGACACACGTGCGCCTCTGGAAGTGATAGCATGTTGTCGCTTCTGACGATACAGTGACGTGCGGCAGCGTGGCGTGGCTTGGTGTGGTGTTTGGCTTGGTGTGGCTTGGCGTGGCTTGGCGTGGATTGGCGAAGTGAGGCGGAGAGCCGCTCACCTATTGGTATGATGGAGGGAACCAGTGAGCCGCGGAGGCAGATTAATGTTCCCGTTTAATATTGGTTTTGTGGGCGGCGCACGCGTCACTTTGGGTGGAACCAGTGAGGGGTCGCCGTCGCTGTCTGATGGCTGGCGGCGAACAACGGCCGGCGAACCGTAAGGCTGGAGGAGGCTGAGGAGGAGGCTGCTCTGAGGATAATGGATTTGTCGGCTGTAGGGAAGAGGAGGAAGCAGACGCCGGTTATGTAGGACGAAGAAGAAGCAATACTTGGGTTTGAACGTGATTGCAAGAAAAACAAAGAGCGACGAGTACTCTGAATGGCTGTTGTTTATCCTTTATCATTGCGGCGGTGAATGATTATGCTAAGAAAGACAGAGAAACAAACAAGAACACTAAAGTTATCCTGGTAAATGTTTAAACGAGGAACAGCAAGATTAAACGTTGTTGACGGAAAGGGAGGTAAAGAAAGGGGAATAAGTTAGGTGATAAATAAATAAGGCGAGAATCTGAGGTAAAGCGAGGACACGTGAAGGAGTAGAGAAGCAGATCATCTACTGCTGAGAGACTTGACTGCGGTTCAGAAGGAAATATTAACGAGAGCTGAATAATTTATGCAAACCGAAAGTATACGAGAACACGCCCCTTCCCCACCCCTTCCATCCCCCTGAACGCCCCCCCCTGCCCCGCAACGCACATGGAATAAGTTAGTACAAGAAATAGTTATGCTTTTGGAGTGAAAATGGAGAACTTAAACTGTCTATCCGCTTCTGTTTTCTGTTCTTCTGCCTTCCTGTGACTTGAACAGGTTTAGGAGTATCGAGATATTTCCTTTATTAAATTGGTCGCCTTTCTTAAACTCTTCTCTCATTGATTTTTCCTTTTTTTTTCCTTATTTTCCCGAAGCTGCTACATATAGTTTCTTTTCCTTTTTCTGTGGCCGCCCTTTTTCATTGATTACTAAAAGAAAAAAATAAATAAAAATGGAGAACTGATAATGGAAATCTGGCGTAATCTGTATTGCTTATAACTAGGTGAAAACACACACACACACACACACACACACACACACACACACACCATATACTATCGTTGTCTCGTCCTTAGTCTCTCATTGGCACGTATTTAGAAACGCCTTGCTCTCTCACCACGACCATTTTCGAAGGTAACAGATATGATCAGCCCGGTTCTCAAGACTGTTTCTCCTTTTGATAATGCATAAATCTTGTTAATCTGTTACCAGAACCGGAAAAACAAAAACAAAACACCCTTAAAGATCCCGTGTAACTTCAACTAGAGCCTTCTGAAAGTAGTGGAGATGCGGCGCGGAAGTGTTTCAAAGTAGTGCGGTTCATTATGTGACGGAAATTCCGACCTACATATTACGCAGGCGTCACTTCAATCCCATGCTGCCTCTTGTTTGAGATGTGACGGGTGACGCTGGTGGATGAGTGACGGGTGACGGAGGCTGGAGGAATGAGCTTAGTGGTGACGGGTGACGGGTGGTAGGAAGAAAAGAATGTGAGGGGAAGGTGACGGGTGACGGTGACGGATGGAAAGTAGCAGGGAAGGTAATGAATGACTGACAGAGAAAAGCTGAGGGATGACTGTGAAGTGTGTGTGTGTGCGTGTGTGTGTGTGTGTATGTGTGTGTGTGTGTGTGTGTGTGTGTGTGTGTGTGTGTGTGTGTGTGTGTGTGTGTGTGTTATTCTGTTATTGTTATTGTTGTTGTCGTTGTTGTTGTTGTTCACCATCATCACCATCTTCTTCTTCTTCTTCACGCACGTGTCCCATTAGAGCCCCGTCTCACAAATGATATTCTGTTTTCTTCCATTTCTCATTCTCTTTATCTGTCTGTCCGTTAGTCTGTCTGTCTGTCTGTCTGTCATTTTGTTTGTTGGTTTCTTTCATTCATCGTCTGCTTGGCCATATCTCTCTCTCTCTCTCTCTCTCTCTCTCTCTCTCTCTCTCTCTCTCTCTCTCTCTCTCTCTCTCTCTCTCTCTCTCTCTCTCTCTCTCTCTCTCCTGGGGATGCACGGATCATTTGCATACACAAGGCATTGCTTCATTAGGTGCAAGTTTAAAGCAGACGCTCGTTACCTCCTCCTCCTCCTCCTCCTCCTCCTCCTCCTCCTCCTCCTCCTCCTCCTCTTCCTCCTCCTCCAGGCAAGGTTTTTACGAGAGCCTCCTTACTCTACTTCACTTAACTTTTTCATAATTATTCCTTTGCTCTTTTTGCTACTCCTCAGGTATTTTCTTTTTTTGTTTCTTTTTACTGTTTATATCTTAAGTTTTCTGTGTATTTTTTTCTTCTTGTTGCTGGTCGCGTGTTTCTTTTTCTTTCTCCTCTTTTTCATTTCTTTGATTATATATATTTTAGTTCGAAGTTCGGTGTGATTTCTTTTCGTTATCGTCTCAAGTTTATTCGTCTCTCCACTTGTTGCTTTGTTTGTTTACTTGTTTTTTCTTCTTCCTGAATATTGTTTTCTCTTTCTCGCTGTATTTATTCATTTTTTTTTTTTATGCGAGATAATTTTCCTCTTACATAATCCACGTATTGGCTCAAGATACAAGTGGTATTGCTTTCCTTCCTTCACGTGGCGTGTTCTGTTACTCTTCATTACTCAGAGAAATGGACTTTTTTACGTCTCTTGTGTCATCCTTTTTGTTGATGGATGAAGAGGATTCCTAAAAACAAGGAGAGGAATCGTTTTGCTCAAGTTTCTTCAATGATACCTCGAGGAAGTGTTACGAAGTGTGTTTTTATTGGCTGTGGGAGTGTGGTGTTAAAGCGGTGTTGTATGAGTGAGGGAGGGAAGGATGAGTAGGCTTATGAATTAAAGAGTCGTTGAGGAAAGGGAAAGATGAGGATGTGGGAGGGCGAGAAAGAGATGAAAAGTCCAGGCCATGGTCAGGATGATGAGAAGGCGTGAGTGCGTCAGTCGAGGTTGGCGGCGCGCGGCAGACGAGGGTCATGTGACGTACAAGACCTGTGGTGGTCGGTGTTTAATGAGGGCGTCTTTCATGGGCACGAGGCACTTGGATGGCGGGGTTTGCCTGGCGGCCAGGAGGAAGCGGCGTGCGGGGCGTCACGAGGGGAATCTAAGTAGACCTTAGGTGGACACAGATCATACCGCTCCTGGTGCCGGCACTGAAGTGGCCGCGTTGTGGAGTCTTGCGTGGCGAGGGCCAGTGGTGAAGGAAAGCGGGAGGCGGAAAGGTGTTCCCGGTGGCAGCTGCAGGGGCGGCGCTGTGCCGCGACTCACGGTCACGTCATCGGTTGCCGCGCATTCCTCCTTCGTTAAGTTGGTCATTATTCCCGATTATGTCGACGGCTTCACATAATTCTCGGCCAAACGAGGTTTCACGAATTAATGAGGCGGCGCCAAAGGAACAAGGCTTCGTAAATGGCGTGGATTTGCAAATTAATGGCGCCTCCACGTGTAAGGTGACCCGGGGGCCGCGGCCCACGACGCAACGAGGCCCTCAGTCTCCCAGAGTCCTCCAGATCCCACCCATTAAGTGACCTTGCCGTCTGCCGGCCGAGGCTCATTGCCGCGGGTGACCCGTATTGGCCGCTGCTCGCCCACTGTCGCTGTGCTGGCCCGCGCGGCGATGGCGGCGCCCAACGTAAAAAATTATTTCTTTCGAGACACTGCTAAATGAGTCGTGAGCTCACCGGAAGACAGGCCCGTGCCAGGAACCGCCCTTATGGTTCTGATTGTCTCCGTTCAGTGGTCTGTGTTTTTTTTTCCTTCTTTTATTTTTTTAGTTTTGCGCCTGAAACGTTGGCTTTGGCAGCAGTCTGGCGGTCTGGGTGGGGCGGGGCGGCGCAGGCTGAGGCGGGGAAAACAGGCAGGTTAGGGAGGGGAGGGGGAGGTGAAAGGGGGAAAGGAAGGGAAAGGATCAGCCCGTCGTAAAGTTTGACCTCAGTAATTATTTTCAATGAGAGAAGCGATCCCTTGTCTTGTCTATGGACGAGACCGCGCCCGCCAACCTGCCTGGCCCTGCCTGTGTGGAGGGCTACTCTGCTTCCGTCGCAGCGTGGTTCCATTTTTACTTTGTCTGCTAAGAATGAGGCGGATCCTGGCATTTCCTTGAATGGAACCAGTGAAACACACACACACTCACACACACACACACACACACACACACACACACACACACACACACACACACACACACACACACACACACACACACACACACTTACCATCACCACCACCACCACCACCACATGACACACATGAATAGACAAAAATACATATCGTCGTCACTGAAAACACCAGGCGACGTAAAGCAAATGATCTCATTTCCCAGCGAGGAGTGTGTGACCAGACTTGCGCGGTCTTTTTAATTTTTATTTGTTTTTTTTTTTTTACAAGGAGACTCAGGCCAAGGACAACAAAATTAGTGAAAAAAAAAAAAAATAAACACTGAATCTCTCAGACCATAAAGGTAACAGTAAGACAGTAGGTTCAAAATTTACCTGAGTAGGTTAATGTCTTGGGGCCTCCCTCTTGAAAGAGTTTAGGTCATAGGAATGGGGAAATGCAGAAGCAGGTAGGGAGTTCCAGAGTTTACCGGCAACAGGGATAACAGATTAAGAAAACTGGTTAACTCTTGCATTGGAGAGGTGGACAGAATAGGGGCGAGAGAAAGTAGAAAGTATTGTACAGCGAGACCGCGGGAGGAGTGGAGGTATGCCGTTAGCAAGATCAGAAGAGCAGTTAACGTAAAAATGTGAAAATAGCGGTAGAAGATAACAAGAGATGCAATCATACCGCGAAGAGTGAGAGAGAGAGAGAGAGAGAGAGAGAGAGAGAGAGAGAGAGAGAGAGAGAGAGAGAGAAAGGCTGAAGGCTGTCACTTAGAAGAGATCAATTGATGAGGGCTGTGCGAGTGGACGCCCATTTCCCTTCATACTTGGGAAGTGTACTGCATACATGGGCAGATAATGCCCCTGTATAAACTCAGCAGTTAGGGGACCGGGCTGAGAAAAACTGGCGGAGACGACTCGGAACACCAGACTTCATAAAATCAAGAGAAGAGATGTGAAGTTCAAGATTTAGATTTTTCACTTTAAAGGACAGACCGAAGATGTTCAGTGTAAAACAGGAAGATAGCTGAACGTCATTGAAGAAGAGGGAATAGATATTTGGAAGTGGAGTGAACAGATAGAGAAATTAGGTTTTGCAGGCACTGGAACACACTAAGTTTGCTCTGCTTCAGTCATAGATTATAGAAAGATTAGAAGTTTGGCGTTCTGTGGCTTCCCTGCGTGAATTGTTCCATTCGTGGATGTGTGTGTGTGTGTGTGTGTGTTTGGAGTCGTCTGACGATAGCATCGGGACGGAAATACCATTACTGAGGGGACGATTATCGCTCACCCGCCTGCATGTAATGGGCATTATGGTTGATCGCCGCGCCGCGCTGACGTCACCGCGTGCCCGCCCAATCGAGGCGCGCAATGGGCGGCACTAATGCCTCTGAGCCAGCAACTCAGTGCCACATTTGAACCTCTCAGTTAACTCCTTTTAAAAAATTTCAGTCAGTCTCAAAATTCGGTCCGTCCACCACCAAAGGAAACAATACAGAGACAAATGAAGGCGAAATATCTGGATAAACAAAACAAACAGCTGGGCAAACAAACAGACATATCTTCACCATACCACAGATTTACCCTTCAAGATGGAATGTCATAGCGAGTCTTTTTCTGAGTGAAGAATTGTCATTGGGTTGGAAAATAAAAAGCGTTATGAGAAATTGTCGAGGAATTCTTTGTACATTGTTGACAAATAACTACTCCCTGGGCAGTCCACCTCCACCCAGGGCGGTGGTGGCAGCCTCGTGTAGTGCACGGCTTCCCTGGGGTTTTCAACAGGCAAGGGGTGACGGCTCCTTGTCTTGAATTCTGAGACGATTTGATCTCTCATAAGAACTAATTTCAAAAGCCGCACATGACTGGACAGCTTTTCTTTAATGGTGAAGAATCCTTGTTTAAACTACCAGTAGAATCATGAAAACGCTTTAAAACTCCAGTAATATCCACTGTAGTGTGATAAAAGTAATGAAAATGAGATGTCGAAGTGTTTCAGAGTGGTTCAGATAGCCTCGTATTGTGTAACTCCTTGTTCCTACACGTTCCTACAATTTACTTAAGGAAGATAAACAATCACTCTTCACCGTTCACTTCTGCAGTTGTTATAAATAAATCAGCAATAATGTATCATATTTAAAGATGTAACGAGGGGAAATATTATGCACGTGGTAATGAGACTTTTGAGACGCGGACATAAGCCAAGCGTTCCCCTCCTCGAGTTGATGTGGGTTTCTTGAATGTGGCGGGAACTGGCGCGTCTGTCTCCAGGGCGTCTGTCTTTCTGAACAGCATACACGTGAGGGATTAACGCTTCCTGTTTCTTCTTCTCCTGCTTCTTTTCTTGTACCTGCTTTCCTCCTCTTCCTCCTACTCTTTATCCTCTTTCTCCTCTCCATCCTCCTCTTTTTCTTCCTCCTCCTCCTGTTCCTCTTCCTGCACTTATTCTCTTCTCTTTCCTCCTCTTCGTCCTCTATTCCTTTTGCTATTTATCCTCCTCCTGCTTCCCTTCTG
>NC_087166.1:22656265-22661265 GCF_035594125.1 Scylla paramamosain | reverse complement strand
GGTGACGTAACATGACCCTTACTGTTAGTAATCAAAATAGAACTAAAAATAACGGACTGAAGGTTGAAGTTAAATGTAAAGAGGAAGATATAGAGAAAAAAATCGTTTTCAAACAGTATGGTGGATCACTGGAATAGACTCAGCTATCAGGTTGTTAGTGCAGAGTCTCTAAGGAGCTTTAAAACATTGGTTTATTTAAAGGGATGTTAGGTGAATATAGGTTTGTATGTTCTTATATACAGACTGCCACTTGTGGGCCTACTGGATATTTCCTCTTTTATATATAACTTTTCCTCATTTTCTCATGCTTTTGTGAATATTGTATATACTTCACCGTGTCTGTGTTTCCAGTCGTATTCGTGTGTGTGTGTGTGTGTGTGTGTAGAAGATTGAAGTGTGTTTTGGTGCAGGAGAATGTTATTGCTCTGGTTTCTCTTGGTGCGTGTAAGTGATCGGAGAGAAGAGTGAGTTGTCGTGTACTGTACTGAGGCTGTGACGGTGTGCGGTGATTGGCAAGGTGTGCTGTGTTTGGGACTGTAACGTTACGCTGTTTGTAAAGGTGATCTGTAGTAATTTACTTATTTTTATTTTTATTATTTATTTATTTATTTATTTATTTATTTTTTTTTTTTTTTTGCTCCATGTTATATCAAGAAATCGTTTGAAGTGCGTGACATGAACGTTGAAATGCTTCGTGAGTTTTTGAGTGTGACGCCAAGGATGAAGTAAGGCGTGTGGCGATGATGAAGTGAGTAAAGTAAAAGGTGTGATGATTTAATAAGTAATAAAGAAGTTAACCAAAGAGAGAAGTGATTTATTCGGCAATGATACGCAATGAGGAGTGAAATGAGGCGAGAAGTGTGAAGTGGTCCTGTGTGTTGTGGTGCTGAGGAAGAGAGAGTTGTGCTTTGAGATCTTTACCACTTCACCACCTGTCACCATGGTATTAATTCGCTGTCAGCATCACCACCACAACCACCATCACCACCATGACCATCACCACTACAATCCTTCTCAGAAAGTCATCCCTATTAGCGCCACGGTACACCCCCACCCCCACCACCACGCCACCACACCACCACCACACCACTCTCCCCCATTAGTAATTTGTTCTGTCAATAATCAATGTTTGGCTGTGTGTCAGTCACGCCGTGATGAATAATTTCAATATTTGTAGGACGGTTAATTGGCGTTCATTACGGAGGAAATAGAATGGAAACTACATATACATATATATAACGCATGTGTAAATAATCCGGCCGCCAGGTGCATGAATACGTAATGAGCTGGTGGACATATTAAATTGTTGATAATTTAAATGCAAATTGCCTTCACTCGGCCCTGTGTGGACAATATAAACGGATATAAAACTCGAGCTAAATGGACGGGTAAGGTTTGGCCGCGTTTTGCTCCAGCGAGTAATGCCTCTTGGGGGGCGGTGGCCCTTACGGGGGCGGCGAGGTGGGTCGGCCTGGAGGACGTCAAGCACCCCATCCGCCCCTCGCTACCTGCAGGAGGCAATGAAGGTGGCGACTGGGTACTGGTGTAGAGGAGGAACACAATGGTGGTGGTGAAGCACAAGAATTTGTTTCACACTTAACGTTCTCACGACGCAACGTCCATCACACTGACCGGCTCACTCTCACCACCCCTCATTCTCTCTCACTCCGCCGCGCCGCTCCCTGGCCGCCTTGCTCCCAGCGACCCTCAGCAAAACCAGTGTTAGTGGAATATTAAATATTGTGACGCCAAGACCCACGCAGCCTTTGTAAGCTTGTATGTAGTTGACTGGCGGATAGGATAATGCTGCAGTGTTGCCTATGTTGTTAAATCACCAATAAGTCTTGACATAACCATCAGCAGTGACATTTGTAAATATTTAATTTTAACTCGCAAAATTGCTGCGCATAATATTTTTGCGTGGTTCAGGAGGGTAAAAATGCAAGCCGTCATTTTAATGTTGTATACGATTCTTAAATATCCGACGAGACAAAGTATAATCCGAACCATTAAAATTACTGGTCATTTTGAGATAAAATCTTTATTTAGTGATTCTTTTCGTTGTGAGGCAGAAATTCTTTGTTGCCTGTTGTCCCATGTTGACTCTACCGCCAAGCACCAGGCACCAGGCACCGGGCACCAGGCACCAGGCACCTGGCACCAGGCACCAGGCACCGGGCACCAGGCACCAGGCACCGGGGACCAGGCACCAGGCACCAGGCACCGGGCACCAGGCACCAGGCACCGGGCACCAGGCACCGGGCACCAGGCACCAGGCACCGGGCACCAGGCACCAGGCACCAGGCACCGGGCACCAGGCACCAGGCACCGGGCACCAGGCACCAGGCACCGGGCACCAGGCACCAGGCACCGGGCACCAGGCACCAGGCACCAGGCACCAGGCACCAGGCACCGGGCACCAGGCACCAGGCACCGGGCACCAGGCACCAGGCACCGGGCACCAGGCACCAGGCACCGGGCACCAGGCACCAGGCACCGGGGACCAGGCACCAGGCACCGGGTACCAGGCACCAGGCACCGGGTACCAGGCACCAGGCACTGGGCACCAGGCACCAGGCACCGGGCACCAGGTACCAGGCACCGGCCACCAGGCACCAGGCATCAAGACCGGGCACCAGGCACCGGGCACCAGGCACCAGGCACCAGGCACCAGGCACCGGCCACCAGGCTCCAGGCATCAAGACCGGGCACCAGGCACCAGGCACCAGGCACCGGGCACTAGGCACCAGGCACCAGGCACCAGGCATCAGGCACCGGGCACCAGGCACCAGGCACCAGGCACCAGGCACCGGGCACCAGGCACCAGGCACCAGGCACCAGGCACCAGGCACCGGGCACCAGGCACCAAACACCAGACACCAGGCACCAGGCACCGGGGACCAGGCACCAGGCACCAAGCACCAGGCACCAGACACCGGGCACCAGACAGGGCAGCTCCTCACACAAATATCACCAGCACCTAATCAACTCATTTATTTTGACATGTGATGGCAAGCAAACCTGCTAGTGTGAAATATTGTTCGGCAGAATTTTACGAAAGTGAAGGAGAGAAAAATATATACTGGTTTTGTATTGCCAGTCACCCGCAGCCTCCGGGTAACTAAATCCAACACAACGCTAATTATTGTTTCAAGTTCGGTCTTTTGAAGCCGCGCCGCCCCCCGCTGCCGCCGCCGCCGCCACCTCGGCCCTGCCAATGTTTTGTTAGCATTACGACTTTCATTTCCAACTCCACCAGGGATTTGTTTCTTAATTTCTGGGTTTGTCAATCAGGCCGACGCGACAATAATTATTGTTCGCGTTTTTGCCCTCACCGCAATCAGCCTGTCGTGAATAATTCCTGATGTTTTATTTATGGCGCATCCATATAACTTGTTTGTGTGTGTGAGAGAGAGAGAGAGAGAGAGAGAGAGAGAGAGAGAGAGAGAGAGAGAGAGAGAGAGAGAGAGAGAGAGAGAGAGAGAGACTTTAGAGTTTTTATTGTTTTATTGTTTTAATTATTCGGTGTTTGTGAAATCCGAGCCTCGTCCTCCTGTGTGCTTTGTGGTGGCGACGGGCGAGGCTGAGCGCGGCGCCCCGCTGGCCAGCTCGCGCCAGGCTGCCTCGACTTGTCATGGCACGCTGCAATTGTTCTCAGATGCTTCTCTCTCTCTCTCTCTCTCTCTCTCTCTCTCTCTCTCTCTCTCTCTCTCTCTCTCTCTCTCTCTCTCTCTCTCTCTCTCATCTCATCACTATTAACACAATATTCTGAAACACTTCTGCGCCGCACCTTCACTAATTTCAAAGATGAAGTTACATGAGCTTTTAAGGGTATTTTTACTATTCTTGTGTCAAATTAACAAGATTTCTACATTATTCACTGGAGGAGCACTCTTGGAAACCCGACTAATTATCTCTGTGACCTTTGAAAATAGTAGTGGTGAGAGAGTAAAGCGTGTCACTGAAGCTGGAGTGTTGCATCACCACCTCCATCGTGCGGCGCCGCGATCTAAGCTACCAGCACGAGTGGCGGGACGGGCCGCGGCTCAGTGCAGCCTCAATACTGTCCCGTCCAGGCTCCCTTCACTAACTCCCTCAAAGATAGTTTGTTTGCGCCGTTCGCCAAACTTGGGGTTTACGGCGGACTTTCCGACATCAAAGTTCAAGATCGTGCTGTTCCAGAGTCTCGTCCCGCCCGTGATCTCGCTACACTGAGTTAGCTCACTGAGGGTATTACGCCTTTTTGGACGCCTCGCCTCCTCAATGCGGGCTTTGTAACACTCTCCGTCCTCTCCGCCAGCAGGGAGAGGATAAAGGGATGAAAGGGGCGGGACACATGTCAAGAAAAAAAAAAAATCGTTGACATTTTCTATCACTACATTTATTCATTACAAGGAGTCGTACCACGTACACCTTAATGAGCAGATGCACGGCGTCTTGTTTCACCATCACGCACACGCACGAACACTCCTCCCCTTTGCCCCGGGATGCTAAGGCGAAGGAGACTGATAAATCGATTTGCCGAGGCGTTCCTGCTGTTGACCATAGAGGCAGGTGCGTTCTCTGTCATTAGCCGCCCAAAGGTCACGCCGCTGCTCCCCGCGCCGCCGTCGACCCTTCGTTAGTGTCGCCCTCGCCGCCGCCCGCCCTGATTTACGGCTGCTGGTTCTTTCGCTTCTCCTGCTTGTTTGCATAAGTCGGTGCTGCCGCCTGAGTGAACCTTGATGCAGTTTGCGAAGGACGTGCTGCATGTGTGTGTGTGCGCGTCGAGAGGCAGTCACCGAGGCTTTTATTTGTTACATGATTTAGTTTTTCTCCACAAACGAAAGCGTTTAGAGATCAAAGGCGACTCAGGGATTGAGATAGAGGAAAAAAATGAGGCGGTGGTCGTGCGTCGCTCCAAGGGTGAAAAGTAAGCCTCCCACGACCCTTGGAAGGCCTACCTGCCCACCAGGCCTCTGGAAGGTCAAAGCTTGTTAGTCACCGATGCTCTGCTGTGA
>NC_087166.1:22596265-22643765 GCF_035594125.1 Scylla paramamosain | reverse complement strand
TTTCCTTTGACTCATTCATTCATTTACTCGTTCGTTCATTCATTCATTTTTTTCTATCTTTTTCTTTCTTTCTTTCCTTCCTTCTTTCTTTCATTCTTTGTCTTTCTTTTTCTTTCTTTCATTCTTTCTTTCTTTCTTTCTTTCTTTCTTCTTTCTTTTTCTTTCTTTTATTTCTTTCCCAGAGGACGTACCTGCCGTGGATCCCTTGAACAATCTAGTAAAAATAATGGAAAATCATGCTACCCATACAGTCTGGCCACAGCGTCACAGCATCACAGCATCACAGGAGTAAACAATGCTTCGATAATGGAAAATCGACCTGTTTAGTCTGGTCACATCATCACAGCGTCATAATACGAGCATCACAGTGTCGCAGAATCACAGAAATAAACGTTGCCTCGATCATGAAAAGCTCTGCTGCTCAGTTTGGAAGGAAATCTCAGACTCAATTCAGAGGAAATAGAAAGTAATGATGCATTGGCAGGTTTTATTAACAATGAAATAATAAAGCGGCGTGAATGGAAGGAGATTATCCTTTGCAGTAACGAAGAGATGAATGAATTATGAAATGCAGCTGGATGGGCAGACGCATGAATGTGGGAATAAATCAATGAAATGCATACGAGTGAAAGAGAAACTAAGGAAATGAAACTACAGATAAACGAACACGGAGGTGAATTAGTGATAAGATTTGTTTTTTCTCTTTTGCTGCTGCTTGGAGTGAGTGGAATTGCTACCGGCCATTGCTTGCAGGCTAGAACATGCTGCTCCAGGTGCTTCGGTGGTGAGACAGTGGCTTGTACGTCTGAAGGAGGCTTGGCCAAGGAAAAAGAGTATAAATAAAAATAAATAAATAAGTAAATGATATGAAAATAAAGAAAAAAAGAATAATAAATGAATAAAAAAGATAAGATTAACGGATCAGTAAAAGATATGGACCCTTGAGGGGGAAAAAAAAAAAACACCGCAAATATGCCACTTCCTGAGGAGTAAAACAAAAAAAATAAATATTTTGCCTAATTAGAAGACGAGTTGCGCTCTGGAGGTGTCCTTCTCAAAACAGTTCAAGTCATAGCAAGAAGAAACAAGGTAGAAATTTTCAGGGTTCACGAATAAAAGAGATGACAGAGGGAAGGTTCTGGTTAACCTTTGCATTAGTAAGGTGGACAGATGGCAGAAAGTCTTGTGCAGCAGGTTAGTGGGAGGAAGGGGAGAAGGGAGGGAACCATGGAGTCAGAAAAGCAGTATTAATGAAAAAAAAAAAAAAAGCCGTAGATGTTATTAAGAGATTCAGCATGTGGGCGGAGTGAGAGGTTAAAGGCAGTTAGTGATGCAGTACAGAGGTGTGACGCATCCACAGGTAATCACTCCTCTCCGTCACAATGCTTCACAACACACTCGCTAGACACGGAACAGTGAAGGAAGACTGGAGTAACACACCAAGCTCACTCCCACTATGTTTTGGGTTTTCTCCTCTGTCTAAGCCCTCTGATCTGTTGAGTCTCCTTAGAAAACTTGACCACTGATAGACACAAGCTTGAGTGAAGGAAAACGCAGAGCACAGTGGGAATGAGTGGCAGGTTACTCGACTTTTGGCCATAACGATAAGACGAGTCTTTTGTTAACTGTTTGACTGCTAATGGCAAAATGACACTCTTTGCTTTGTCTGAGTGACTCTAAACACTTTTACTGAGCAGACATGAAATTAGAGGCAGTAAAAGGTTGTGATTTTTAACTACTCGATCATCTCTCCTTGCGCCAGTCAAATCTGCACCACCTAATTCCTTTAACCCTTTCAGTGCTATTTCACACATGCTTCACACGTATCATTCATTTAAAATCACGCTTGGAATTTTTTTTCTCCGGCAGCCACGCCTAAATATTATACTGATTAGAAGCTGGAAATTCTATTCTTTCTAGCCCATTCTCTTTTAAATTGCTTGTAAATAGTTCGTTAAAAGTTTTAGTGCGGTGAATTGTATATCGCAGGGAAAGGGTTGAGCTAAGAAGTCATGGGTTAATAGTAGTGGAGGTAAGGCATTTTAGTAAGTCTTGTCCTTACTATTTTGTACTGATCCATGTATTTCCAGTAGCTCACAACATTTAGTAAAGGTAATAGTTCGGGAATTTGCCTTATAACCAGTATTTCTTAATACTTCTGTTGCTTTCCTTGAGTGCACGTCTAGTTTAATATGTATGAACAAATGTAAATTCTCAGTACCACACAGCACGTATTCAGCATAATGTAGTAGTTGGAAAGTTTTTTCTTTATAATCTACAGCATTTCTTGATAATTCTGCAGCTTTATTTGAGTGAACGTGCGGTCTTATGCATATACAAAAATAAAGTACCCCACAATATTCACCAGAGGATAATAACACCAAGATTTCTCTCATAAACTTTCGGTAAGCCTTACAAGCTACTGCATTTCTTTATAGTCCTGTAGCTTCCCTTGAGTGAACATGCAGTCTGACTAATATAAATAGCAATAAGTGCCTCACGATATTCACCAGAGGATAATAACACGAAAATCTTCCTCATAAACCATCAATCCAGCTCTTGACTTTGAGCAAAATGAAGAAGCACGTGTTTGCTTGCCAAGGAGCGGCGCTGATCGGGAGAAAAAATACAGCGAGCGAGTAAAAGAACCTGGTTAGCGAGGGCAAGGTAGAGAGCTGCACTCGATGCCCCGCCGACCACTTGCTTGCCATTACGGAAACATGGAACCATCAAGTTTTCATCCTTCGCTTAGTGAAATCTGGCAGCCGTGTTGTGCTTCCTCCTCCCGTATGCAATTAGGGAGCTTAAGCACGTGTAGTGAACAGAAATTTGGGATTACCTTAAAGTTTACAAGGTTTGGGAGTTAATCAGTAGGCAAGAGAGTGCGGAGAGGCTAGAGAAAATCGAGGGAAAGACAGAGTAAGATGGAGGGATGGAATTGCTGTAGAAGGTAGAAAGATGGGAGTCACAGAGGACGATGCAAAGGGACAGAAACAACTGGAGTAGACTCGTGCGTGAAGCCAACACCTGACTTTAGGAAAACGCCGAAAGGAAAGGAAGGAAAGTGCGGAGAGGGGAGGAGTAAGCGTGAGATGAAGTTAGTTTTTAGCTTGTTTATCTGTATAGAAATTTTTAGTGTATCAGAGGAACAAGAATGAGGAAGAGGATGTTTTGTGAGGGTTCTTCTCTCTCATGGTCTGTGACACGATGGTATAGGTAAACTGAGTGAAAAGTTAATATCTAAGCTTGTTTGTCTGTACTGAAATCTTAGTGTGTCTGGGGAGCAAAGGCTGAGGATGATAGTTTGTGGGGAATATTCTTCTCTCTCATGGTGATTACGATGCGTTAGGTAACAAGAGTGTAAAGTTATTATCTCTACTTTATATTGAAATTTAGTGTATCGGAAGAGAAAAGAGTGAGGAAGAGACTGTTTTGTGAGGAGTCTTCTTTTCCCCCATGGTTAGTGACACGATGCGTTAGGTAATTTGAATATTAGTGTGTAAAATGTAAGATTAGAAGTGCATTTTATATAATTCCCTGCAGGTTTTATATTCTTGCACCTTCCCATAGTAATGACAGGACAATGAAAGCTGACCAAATTCCTCTGAGACTCGGTGATCACTTGTGGCCTAACTGGTAATGTGTTGGCCTCGTGTTCGATCCTCAGCCAGTGTATATAAAAAAATGTCAGTGTTTCCTTGATTCTCCAAAATGGCGTATGACACTATGGTCTGTATTCCCTGAAGGCTCATGACAGCACGTCCTCTGTTCTTAAACACATTGTTCTTTCATTAGGAATATTTTCAAGTCACAGGGAAAAGTTGCAGGGTTTTCATTGGTATTTTTCCTGTTATATGTAAGGAGTATTATGATTTTTGCATTGTTTTTAGTATTTTCTTATGTATTTTTTTGGGGGATGTGTTGTTTTTTGTGTTTTTAATTTCAGAGGACTTGTTAAATCGTCACTGGGATCACGAAAGCACCCTTAAAAACTCTGTCAGTTTCATAGAGACAGTAAAGAGTAATGAGACAGAGGTATTAAGAATCCAAGCCTGCGACTAACCATCACCAACATGACTACTACCATCATCATCATCATCATTATCATCATCACCACCATCATTATTTTGTCCATTTAGTAGCGAAAAAAAAAAAAATCTACGAACACATCTATTCACCCAAACACACACACACACACACACACACACACACACACACACATACACAGACAGGGGATACTCTCCTAATATATCTGTTATCATAATTTTGCGAAGAAACGGAAGAGGAAATAAAGAAAGCTGAGCACAAAATAAAAGAGAAACTCACTCCGTGCACAAAACATCTCGATATGAGAGAGAATTATTGAGTCGAGGAGGAGAAGGAGAATTTTTACCTGAACGAGAAGAGATTGAAAAGAAACAGGAGAATATTGGCCGTGAGAGAGAGAGAGAGAGAGAGAGAGAGAGAGAGAGAGAGAGAGAGAGAGAGAGAGAGAGAGAGAGAGAGAGAGAGAGAGAGAGATTATAGACGTGAAGAAATACAAGAGGAATTGACGTAAAAGGTAAGAGATAAACGTAAATGAAAAACGAAGAAGGAAAGAAGGAAGGATTAAGTGAAGGAGAGATGGAGGGAGGGAAAAAAGGGAACGGAAGGAAGAAGGAAAATAAGGACAAGGAAATGGCAAAATGAGGAAAATCTAGGTCGGATGGAAGAGAGGGAGAAGGACGGAAGACAGGAGGGAAAGGAGAGGAAAGATATAAGGAAGGGGAAAGAAGGAAAGAATGAGAAGAATAGACTAGAAGAATGAAGGAGAGAAAGTAAAGTATAAAATGATGAAGATTGAAATAATGAAATAAAAATGAAAGAAGGATGAGTGAAAGAAGAAAATGAAATGAATTAACGAGTATGAAAACAAACGAAAAGAAGAAAAGTAATAATTATAAACTGAAATAATTACATATTATTACTTTAGCCTTTAATTCTTGTTTATTATCAATTACTTCCTATTTCCTTCTTTCTCCACCCACTTCTTTCACACATACACATCAAACCTTCCTTTTCATTCCTTCCTTTATTGTTTCTCCTTCCCTCTTCTCTCCTTTCACACTTTCTTCCCCTGTTCTTTCATCCCTTGCTTCTCTCTCTCTTTTTTTTACTTCAGTTTCCTTCTCTCCTTTTGCACTTTGCTTTCCTTTCTTATCCTTCTGTTGTTCTCCGCCTTTCTCTCCTCTTCCTTTCACTGAGCCAAATTATCAGAGAGAGAGAGAGAGAGAGAGAGAGAGAGAGAGAGAGAGAGAGAGAGAGAGAGAGAGAGAGAAAGAGAGAGAGAGAGAGAGAGAGATCTTTACTTTGTTGTATTATAAGCGAAAATACTCACAAGACTATGTTATCGTCATTAATTAGTGTAAGTACTGATATTGTTTCTCTCTCTCTCTCTCTCTCTCTCTCTCTCTCTCTCTCTCTCTCTCTCTCTCTCTCTCTCTCTCTCTCTCTCTCTCTCTCTCTTGTGGCCTTTAATTCCCTATGTAAATCTGCGTATTTATTTAACTCTTAACGTGATGGTCAGATTCAAGTTATGCAAATGGTCTTTCCTTCACTTTTCTTTTTTTTTCATTCATACACACACACACACACACACACACACACACACACACACACACACACACACACACACACACACACACACACACACACACACACACACACACACACACACACACACACACACACACACACACACACACGCAGTTTCTCTCTCTCTCTCTCTCTCTCTCTCTCTCTCTCTCTCTCTCTCTCTCTCTCCACGCCTGAAATAAATAGATCTGTTGTTTATTCTGCATCATTTCTTCCTTTGTGTTCTGTTGTGCTTGTCGTTCCTCGCTCCTTTGCTCGTTGTCTAGTTGAGCGGGTGGTTTGCGGAGCGTCACTTCCAAGGGTCAGGGTGGTGAGGCGTGGGGATCAGCTGTAGCCAAGCAAGGGAGATGAACACGAGTATTTTCCTTCGTCTCCTTGAAGTTTTGACTCTCCATCTCCTCCTCGTTCCCTTCCTGTTCAGATTTCATCTCTGCATGTTTCGTATTTTTCTTCGTCTTCACAGTCATCTTTATTTTCTCTTTTTTATCATTTTCATTTTTTTTTTTTTTTGTCGTACCTCTAATTCTAACAGGGCAGATTTTCCTTGATATTATCTTTGGAAATATTAATTAACTTTACGAAGCACGAGTGTTAGCTTTCAAATTCGGGTAGATGAAGACTGTTTAGTTATATTAAGACGACTGATATGTTTCTATCGCGTTTGTTGCATTCGTATTAAATAAACCAGTAAGAATTTTACAACGCAATCATAACACAGACACAGACCGAACATACATATTCTATCTATCATATTAGTAAACTCCCTTAGCCAAACCGTGCCTGGAGGAGTTAACAGCGCCGCTTCTCCCAGTCATCACAATGGCAGCCACAAAGGCACCCACTTCAACACTGTACATCGCCATTATTATAGCGGTTAACTCAGCCTGTGTACTTCACATCCGCTCACCTCACCTAACCTAACCCAGCTTGCGCACTCCACCACCTGCTAACTTTACTTAACCTAACCTAACCTTACCTAACCTAACTCAGCTTGCGCACTCCACCACCTGCTAACCTTACCTAACATAACCTATCCTATCCTATCCTGACCTAACCTAACCTAACCTCACCTAACCTAACTTAACCTAACCTAACCAAACCTAACCCAGCTTGCGTACTCCACCATCTGCTAACTTTACCTATCCTTACCTAACCTAACCCAGCTTGCGCACTCCACCACCTGCTAACTTTCCTAACCTAACCTAACTTATCCTAGCTTAACCTGACCTAACCTAACCAAACCTAACTTAATCCTTTCACTGTGACATGAAACAATTAGCAGCACCAGAAGCAATGTGTGAAATCTTCATAAGCATCTACAAAAAAGTTATTGCACAGGAAAAGACTTGTGTAGATTGATATTAATTTCTCTTATGTCAGATCCTTATAATTTTCAGTCATTTCAAGTTTGTTTTTTGTCTAACTTTTGTTCTTTTCTTATATTTCTTCTTGTTCTCAATCTTCTTGTTCTTTTTCTTCTTGTTCTTCTTACTCTTCTTGTTCTTCCTCTTATTCAATCTCGTTTTCGTCATTTCTGTTTTTTATCTCCTCTTCCTCTTCCCTTCCTCCTCCTCCTCCTCCTCCTCCTCCTCCTCCTCCTCCTCCTCCTCCTGCTGCTGCTGCTGTCGCATTATGGATGAAGTGTCCCTGCGGGTTCTTCTCGTGGCCCAAGGAAGCTTTCTTGAAAATCGTTGCCTTGAAGCCCCATCAGGAAGCCAGTCGTCGGGGTGCATGAGGAGGAGGAGGAGGAGGAGGAGGAGGAAGGAAGGAAGGAAGGAAAGTGAAAAAAAAGTGGTGGTGGTAGTGGTAAGAGAAGTCGAAGAGGAGGAAGTGAGGGAAAAAACATGAGGGGATAAAAAAAAGGAGATGGGAAAAGGAGAAGAACAGGGGCAGGAATAAGAGGAGGAGGAAGAGGAAGAGGAAAAGAAGAAGAAAAAAAAGGAAATGAAGAAGAAGAGAAAAATAAAGGAGATGTGTATGAGACTCATCTAAAACTGAAAAAATATTACCGAAGGAGAAGAAATAAAGATAAAATAAATAAAAAAAGGAGAAGGCAAACACAACGAGTGAATAAGTATAGAGAGAGAAAGTGGAGAGAGTGACGCAAGAGAGAGAGAAGAAATAAAGGGTGTGGGAAGGGAATGGAGGGAGGAAGAGCAGGAATGGGTGGAGCAAGGATGTAGGGTTTGGGTGGAGTGTTAGTGAAGGAATCCAGTATGAGGCGAGAGTGGGAAGAATAGCGATCGGGAAGAGAGAGGGGAAAAAAAAAAAGATGAGAGATGAGAAATATCAACCCTTTCACCTCTAAACGATTTTCCCCATGATAATCTGTATATTTATCGACTCTCATTTTCGCATTTATCTCTTATATAGTTACGTAGCCTCTAGGAAACAAAATTAACTTGATATTCTTTCGTTTCTCTCTGTCCTTGCAAACTTTCTCCTCCCCCTTATGGATGTTAGCGGGTGAACACAGCAGCCGAGGTGTTGATAATGATGAGCACGAAAGAAAGTTACCAGTGTGAGGGAAAGATAGTGAAAAGGAAAATGGAAAGGAAAAGAAGCTGGATGGGCTACGTCATAAAGGGAGTTGAGAGAGAAAGTGAGAGGGAGACGAAAGTGAGTGAGGGAGATCTGGATGGGCATAAGGAGTGACAGTATGAATCAGTTAGAAAAGGAAGGAAGAGTGAGAGAGGGAGATAGTTGGATGAGAATGAGATAGGTAAGGGGAGTGAAAATAAGAGGTAACGAGTTAGAAAGGGATGGAAAAGGAAAAAGGGAGGAGGAAAAGGTTAGAATGGGTAAGAGGAATGAAAGAGAGAGTGAGTTAGAAACGAATGGAGAAGAGGGAGGAAGAAAAGGATGAGGGAAACGGTAACTTGGGATGGAGTACTTGAGATGTAGAGTGAGTGAGTGAGGGAGATGGAGGAGACTGAGATAAGTATGGGAAGTCAGAGTAAGAGAGAGGTTCAATTAGGAAGGAAGGATGAGAGGAGCGGTAACGTGGGATGGAGCACTTGGAAATACTATTGTTGCTCTATTACTGGCCTTAGGTATCCCATTCTCAAACATCCTCGACCAATATTAACTACACCACGTTCAAGTTATTGTGGTTTTCAAGCGTGTTCAGGAATTTAGTGGCAGTTTAACAAGCGTGATTTGTCAATACATCTGTTGATCTATGTATTGGTGGAGTGATGCGCATATTTACTTTTCCGTTCGTTATCTTGCAATCGCCTTATTTCTAAATCAGTTCTTATTGTGATGTGTGTATTTTTCATGTCCTTCCCTTGCTGTCACTGTCTCCCTTTGCCTTTGAAGTAAGAGTTGCTCCCTCAAGCTAATCCTCCTCAGAGACTGAGATAAAAATGACAAGGATATATTTAGGATTGTGTTTCTGTAACGTGTGTGTGTGTGTGTGTGTGTGTGTGTGTGTGTGTGTGTGTGTGTGTGGTCAAACTTTAACCCTACTGAGGGACCCGAAAAAAGTTTAATAATTCCACAGTATTAAAATTTTATCTGCATATTTTTGCATGATAAAAATCTGTTGACTCGTTTCCATTATGAGCAGATAGCGGCGAGGGTCCTGCCTTGGCGGCGAGAGTCTATGGTTATTTATCGTCCATTTGTTCTTTATTGACTTGTTATCGCGGGAAATGACGCTCTCACTGCATGATGCAATGCTTTATGTTTATTTGAGTAAGCGGCAGAGCGTTGACTGGCGGAAATCAAAACTTAAATTGTCACTGGAAGTCACATTTTTATTTCTTTTAATTTTTTAGTTTTAGGTTTTGTCGACTCTCTCTCTCTCTCTCTCTCTCTCTCTCTCTCTCTCTCTCTCTCTCTCTCTCTCTCTCTCTCTCTCTCTCTCGCATGGGGCTCGTTGCTGAGCGTCAGGCGTTGAGAGGCGCGGCGCCCCCTGTGTGAGTCGCCGCGGGCTGCCTGGCGGGAGGCACTCTGGCGGCACAGGTTGCTGCTGCTTTGATCCAATTCTCCTCCTGGGCGGAGACTGTCTGCGGGCCGCGACTTTTTCTGTGGCGGGAAGCAGCGCCGGGAGCCGCGTGGGGGACGCGGCGTGTTGGGCTGCAGGCACAGACAGTCAGGCTCCCCTCCCTCCTCTCCCGCTCCCCGCTCCTCACCGCCCCACGGGTTTTGAGGCACCATTTATGGAAGAGTTTGTTGATGGGAGTCTGTTTACGGCGACCATTAAAGGGAAGCCACTAATTGGATTGTCTTGTTTAATGCAAAACAAACACGATGGATTACTTAGCGTTACACAGAAGCATCAAAAGATTACGTGATAATGCAGCATAATATCACATTAATCGGGCGCTTCCGGGACCAATATATATTTTCCCAAGCAAGATTGCGCTTAGCGGGTTGGATGTTTATTATAGAGTGCAGCGCTACGGCTTCTTGTCTCAGCGGTGTGCGGGGCGGCGAGGAACCTTTTGTTGCCTCTTAGATTTCCCTTCGAGACTTGATGCACCTCACTCATGCAGTAACGGCATCCCTGTCCTGTACTGACGATGCTACACGCCGGACTCTTGAGGACGCGTGCTCGGCGTGTCACTGACTATGAGGTGCAGGTCCCTCACGCCCTCTACACACGCGAGTTAGGCCACTGACCCAGACTTTCCCGTTGGGCGGTTCCCTTTGACGCTTGTTTGAGGCAAAGAAGGCGATGCGTGGGAGCGTCCGTTAATCACAACGTTGACTCATGAATGGAAACTCCCATGAGGTGTGGGTGAGTCTGGCGGGACTCGTCTGAGGTATGTAATAATCTTTTCGTTGAACGTTGTAGAGACTCCCTAAGTTTCTTTACTAAGGGCGTGAGTATGGTCCTGTTGTGGCGTGATAGTGGCCAGCGGTGATGAATATGATGTGATGCTTGGTGGACAGCCTGTAGAAGTGACTATGGGCTGTGCTGAGGTGCGGACGGTCAGTAGGGATGAGTGTGTGGCTGTGATGAGGCTTGGACGGACAGTAGAAGTGATAATGATACTATGGTGAGGTGTGGGTGGCCAGTAGGGATGTGTGGGGTGTGGTGAGATACGGATGACAAGTATGAGTAGTATAAGAGAGTATGGCATTATGGCGGGACGTGAGTGACTAGTTATGATGGACATGGGGCTGCAGTGCGGAGTGGACGATGAGCAGGCGTGAATAAGAGTATCTGGGACGGATATTAACGACCAGTGTGCAAGAATAAGAGGTCATGTGAGGCTGAGCGAACAGGTGATGCCCATTACTGATTTAAGCCTCGCGGAAACAACTGAAGACACGATAAGGTTTCTTGAATCAGGTAATACGGCTGTTCCGAGGCGGCCCAGCGTCTTAGCGGCTCAGTCCAGCGTGATGCAATCTGTGTTGTGGGCTTGGCAGGGTGGCGGGAGAGGCGTGGCAGCAGATGAGTGTGGCTGTTCTCCTATTGCGATGAGTTTTTGTGATTTGATTGTTTTGTTACAGTGTAGTGGTGTTATTACTACGAAAGATTATTTGGGAGTTCCAGCGCTCATTTTTGTTTTGCTTGTGGGTTTTGTTTGGTATTGTATAGTGTGGTGGTGCTTGTCGTTGTTGTTGTTGTTGTTGTTGTTGTTGTTGTTGTTGTTGTTGTTGTTGTTGTTGTTATTGCTGTTGCTGTTGTTCTCCTCCTCCTTATTATCATCACCAACTTCATCATCATCATCATCATCATCATCTTCTTCTTCTTCTTCTTCTTCTTCTTCTTCTTCTTCTTCTTCTTCTTCTTCTTCTTCTTCTTCTTCTTCTTCTTCTTCTTCTTCTTCTTCTTCTTCTTCTTCTTCTTCTTCTTCTTCTTCTTCTTCTTCTTCTTCTTCTTCTTCTTCTTCTTCTTCTTCTTCTTCTTCTTCTTCTTCTTCTTCTTCTTCTTCTTCTTCTTCTTCTTCTTCTTCTTCTTCTTCTTCTTCTTCTTCTTCTTCTTCTTCTTCTTCTTCTTCTTCTTCTTCTTCTTCTTCTTCTTCTTCTTCTTCTTCTTCTTCTTCTTCTTCTTCTTCTTCTTCTTCTTCTTCTTCTTCTTCTTCTTCTTCTTCTTCTTCTTCTTCTTCTTCTTCTTCTTATTATTATTATTACTATCATTATTATTATTATTATTATTATTATTATTATTACTATCATTAATATTATTATTATTATTATTATTATTATTATTATTATTATTATTATTATTATTATCATTATTATTATTATTATTATTATTATTATTATTATTATTATTATTATTATTATTATTATCATTATCATCATCATTATCATTACTCTACCTCTTCCATTATCATCATCATCATCATCATCATCATCTGCTCCTCTTTTTTTTCTTTTATATCTTCCGTTCACCTTCCCTCTTTTTTTTTTTTTTTTTTTCCATTTATTGCTTCTCTTCCTTCATCACGTCTTCCCTCATCACCACTTTCCACGCTCACTATCACAGTCACCATCTAAACACGCCCACCACACTTTGCTTTGGTGTCCCTTCGTGCCTGGCGTGGGCTGTAGCATTGGTGGACCTGCGGGTGGCGGCAGGCGTGCAGGCGTGGAGCGGAGGTCGTCACGCGTCTGGCTGGGGCAATAGCGGCCTGGGAGTGGGTGGAGGTTCACATCTGTTTGGAAATGTGCTTCAAGGGACGACAGGTTTTGCGGGACTGAAATGCCTTTGTTTGGCTTCATTGAGAGGAGGGAGGGTGCGTGTTTTTGTTTACCCAACGCAGATGTGGGGGAAGGGAACTCCACCACACGACACTTCAAAGGGAGATAAAAAGAAGAGTTTACATGATTCAGTGAAAGGCAGTGAGGGTTTTATGTGGCGGCAGAAAGGTAGTTCAGTGGCAGTAATACCAATGGGGGAAGCAACAGCAGCAGTGGAAACAGCAGCAGCACTTCAAAAAGATGAGAGAGAGAGAGCAGAGTAAACGGATTCAGTGATAGTGAAAGACATGTGAGGGTAAAAGGGTGGTTTAAGTAGCAATAACAGCAGTGACAACAAAAGCAGCAATAGCAGTAACTCTTAAAAAGCATAGGTGACATGATTCAGTAACAGTGAAAGACATGTGAAAGTAAAATGATGGTTTAGATAGCAACAGCAACAGAGACAACAACACTGCAATGCATGAAAAAAGGAACAACAGAAGCAACGGCAATAGCACTTTAAAAGGACAAAAAAGCAGAGTTTACCTGATTTAATAATAGTGAGAGATATTAAGGTAAAAAGATGGTCTGAGTAGCAGTGACAACAGCAGCAGTGAGGGCAACGATAGCAACAACAACAACAACACTGCGAAAGACTTAAAAAGAGAGTTTAGATGACTGAATGAAAGGTGGTGAAGGCAGAAATGTCTCACGAACAGAAGAAACAACACCAACAACAATAACAACAACAACAACAACAACAACAACAACAACAACAACAACAACAACAACAACAACAACAACAACAGTAATAACTACAATTGTAAACGTTAGAAGGAAATTTTATAACAAAAGCAACATTATACGCCATCCTATCAACACTAAGAACAACAACAACAGCAACAACAACAACAACAACAACAACAACAACAACAACAACAACAACAACAACAACAAAGACCCTCCCAAGATTTCCACATTTTCTCTCCCTTCCTCCCTTTATTCCTTCCTCCTCTCTTTCCTTTCCTTTCTTTTTACCTTTCTCTGTTCAAAACGAGGTACGCACTTAAACTTTTCTTCCTCTCTCTCCTTGCATCTTCATTCCATCTTCTCTTGTTTTCCTCTCACCTCGCCCACGCTCTCTTCGTTGTCCTCGCCTTCCTCTTCTCTCTCTCTCTCTTGGGCGCCTCAACCACTGGTCTCTCATCACTATACTGCGCAAGTTTCCCTGTTTTTCTCCCTGTGAATGACGCGCTGCTCATTCTAGTGACGTGTCAATAGTTATGCGCAGAAGTGGAAGGAGGAGGAGGAGAAGGACGAATAGGAGAAGTAGGAAGAGGAGAAGGAGAAGGAAGAGGTCAACTTTCTCATCGTTTTCTCCTTCTTATTTTCTATCTTTAATTTTCTCGAGGTCAAGGCAATTCATCACTCGCTTTACAACGACGAATTATATCTAAAAAAAAAAAAGGATGCGAGTTTTAATTTCACAGTTGCGAGTTTGTTTTCATCTTTCCATTCTTTTAAGAGTTGTGTGTGTGTGTGTGTGTGTGTGTGTGTGTGTGTGTGTGTGTGTGTGTGTGTGTGTGTGTGTGTGTGTGTGTGTGTGTGTGTGTGTGTATGTTCTTTTGTGTTTCCTTTTCTGTTGTGTCTGATCTGTATTCTTAAACGCTCTGCTCTCTCTCTCTCTCTCTCTCTCTCTCTCTCTCTCTCTCTCTCTCTCTCTCTCTCTCTCTCTCTCGTCAGGGTTATTTTCAAAGGCCACAGAGATGACTAGCTGGATTTCTTGTGACTGTGTGAGTATTTTTTCCTACTGACGATGAAAAGTCTTTGTTAAACTGGAATCGTTAAATCACAAAACAAACAAACAAACAAACACGTACGAAAAACCTCATTAATTGCCAGTAGAGTCTGTTGGAAGTAGTGATAAGATGCGGAGAGGTTTGGGAATACTCTCTCCTCTCTCTCTTTCTCTTTCTCTCTCTCTCTCTCTCTCTCTCTCTGTCTCTCTCATTAGCCTTCAGACGACAAGTTTTTTTTTTCTTTTTCGTGGCCGTGTTTCTTTCTTTCTGGTTTCTTGCGGCGTGACTCTGCTCCACTGATCGCCGCTTCCTTCGCCTCCGCGCTCTCACATTTTTCATCGTTTTTGGCTCCACTTTCAGGCATATTGGACTTTGACATTTTCTCTCGGCCTTTTTTCTTTTCTCTGCCTGGTATGCTCCGTTTTCTTCCTCTACACTCTCTCCTCTTCTTTTTCTCTTCCTCCTCTTTATCTTCCTCCTCTTACTTCTTCTTGCCCTTATTTTCCGCCACTTTAATCCCTTCGTTCTTCTTGAGTTTGTTCTGATTCTCCATTTCCTGATTTTTTTGTTCCACGCTGTCTATTTCTTGTTCTTGTGGAGAGAGAGAGAGAGAGAGAGAGAGAGAGAGAGAGAGAGAGAGAGAGAGAGAGAGAGAGAGAGAGAGAGAGAGAGAGAGAGAGAGAGAGAGAGGTTTTCTGAAAGTTTTGGATGTTTTTTCTTATTTCTAAAGCTTGTCACGTGTCTGTAATTATCACATCCCATTACCGTTTTCTTTTTCTTCTTTCTTCTTCGTTAGCGTCAGCATGGGATAATGTATTTTCTTTTAGTATATGATTAACTTCTCTCGAGTGGGAAATTTATAGTAAAGCTCTGGTCGACTATTTATTTATTTATTTATTTTGTTTTGGCTGATCAACTTTTTTTTTTCTTATTTTTGTCGTTTTTTTTTTTATACAGTTCCTATGTTTTTAAGTTGTAGTAATACTTAAATGGCTATTCTGTTTGTAGCATGCACTTTATTTGTAATGAATTGATGAAGTTGACGATTCATTTTATACAATTATTATTGTTATTGTTATTATTATTTTTTTTGTCAAGTGCATAAAATATTAACCCTTTGTCTGCCACCTGGTACAGCTTTCCCTAATTACCAATCGCTCTGAGACATCTTCACTTGTTCTACAGCTGCATCCAGTCTTTGAACAGGGAAGAAATTGCAAAATGTATACTTTCTCTTCACTAACTTTCTTGTAGATGCTTATAAAAACTTGATGCATTGCCTCTGGTGCTGCTAAATGTTTCGTGTCGCAGTGAAAGGGTTAAAACATTTGGGAATACTGGGCATGGTTTATATGAGAGTGAGTCGATGAGAGGCCAAGAAATGTGAGTAGTTTTTTATAAGCTTAGAAATGTCCATTGAGTAAAGATTAGTTGTAGTTTGAAGGAGAGGAGGAAGCTAAAGGAACAAGCATCCTTTATTCAAGATTTGATTGCCCACTTAGTAAATATCTAGTGATCAGTGTT
Source organism: Scylla paramamosain (assembly GCF_035594125.1). Classification (NCBI taxonomy): domain Eukaryota; kingdom Metazoa; phylum Arthropoda; class Malacostraca; order Decapoda; family Portunidae; genus Scylla; species Scylla paramamosain. The sequence goes on along the minus strand of NC_087166.1, from coordinate 22,628,163 downwards.
ATATTCCGTTCTCTCTCTCTCTCTCTCTCTCTCTCTCTCTCTCTCTCTCTCTCTCTCTCTCTCTCTCTCTCTCTCTCTCTCTCTCTCTCTCTCTCTCTCTCTCTCTCTCTCTCTCTCTCTCTCTCTCTCTCTCTCTCTCTGCTTTATGTAACTTGAAACTCACTCAATGCTCAGTTAATTTTTCTCTTTTGATGTTCGTATTTCGTGTTTTTTATCCCTTAGCCATTTCTTTTTTCCTAATCCGTGTAATATATCGCTTATTATTTTTCTCATTTCCCTTTTTTTCGTATCAGATTTCTTCATGGGCGTAATATTTTTTTCAATGTAAATTATACGCGGTTACTGGGATGATCGCTTCCTCTAATTATATATATAGTTTTTTTTTCTGTTGCTATCTTTTATCTTTTTATTTCTAATTTTGTATTACCTGAGGTGGGGTGAAAAAAAAAAAAGAGGAGGGTTTTGAGTATGTGGTAATTGCGTGTTGGTCTGTCCATCTGTCTGTCTGTCTGTTCTCCTGTATGTCTGTTTGTTCGCCTGTCTATTTGTCTGTCTGTCTATTTGTTTGTCTCTGTCCGTCTGTCTATCTCTCTGTCTCACACACACACACACACACACACACACACACACACACACACACACACACACACACACACACACACACACACACACACACATTGACATAATCATTTGTATTTGTGCCTCGAATGAGAAATGAGTGAAAAGCAATTCTTGCCTTTGATAATCACAGTAAAATGAGCAGTGATAATATGAACAGTGACGCAAGACTCTAAACCCTCTCTCTCTCTCTCTCTCTCTCTCTCTCTCTCTCTCTCTCTCTCTCTCTCTCTCTCTCTCTCCCAGTCACGTTACTTTTTTTATCGGATTTATCGTCTTTTTACAATTTATGCGCCGGTAAATACCATTGCGAGTTGAGTTTGCCGATTTAAGGTCGCGTTTCAGATATACAGATATATATTTATTTCACCGCTGCCGCCACCGCCGATAAAACTCGTGCCGGATGCCATTTTCCGCCTCGTGAACGCTTGGTAATCGCGACTCTGGTGTGGGACTGACGCTGCCCGTGAAGACCCTGCGAGGACTAAACCGGGATATGTGTACTTGCCATGGGCCGTATTCAGAAATGCTTCTACACAGCACTTCAGTACATTTGAAAGCCTCTAGTTAAAGTCACATTGGTCTTAAGGATTGGTTTAAGGATGTTTTTTTCATGGTTGTAGTGACAGATTAACAAAATTTCTATACTATTAACGGAAGAAACACTCTTGAAAACCCGGCTAGTCATTTATGTGGCCTTTGAAAATAGTCATAAGGAGAGAGAGCAACACGTTTCAGAATACAGGTGTAGGTGTTATCCTTTCCACGTCCCTCACTTGACTGGGGAAAGTTGAGGGAAGAAGATCGAGGGGAAAGCAAGAGAGTGAGATGGAGGGATGGAATTGCGGTAGAGTTGCAAAGGATGGGAGCCGCAGAGGAAGAAGCAAAGAGACAGAAACAACTGGAGGAGACTCGTACATGGCACCAGCCCCTCACTCTTGAGAAACGATGAAAGGAGAAGACTTGATCAGGGAAAAGTGAGATGATGGGTTATACTCTCTTAAACGCATTACTCTCTCTCTCTCTCTCTCTCTCTCTCTCTCTCTCTCTCTCTCTCTCTCTCTCTCTCTCTCTCTCTCTCTCTCTCTCTCTCTCAGACTGCAGAGTTCGTGTTAGATTGACTGGGAATAGGAACCTGATGAATTATAGTCTTTTATTCTTCAGCGCATTTTTCTCTCATAAGGACAATTTTCAAAGGCTGGAGTTGATTAATCGAGTAAATGTTTTCTTTCCCATTACCAGAGCAGGATTCTTCTTGTTTTTCACATCAGTAGTGCAGAATTGTTAAACTATCACTAGAATCATAAAAAAAAAAAATCTTGAAATGTACAGTGCTTCCCTTGGCGCTGCACTGCTGGCTGCCACGGACTGACAGGGCTCCCGCTTTTTCTACTTTTACCCGGATGTGCGTGTGAATTCGAGGCTGAATGTTTGTCTGAAGCTGTCTAAGCATCTTGTGCCCGCCTACAACAATGTCTTGGATCCATTTCTTGCTTGTGTGGATGATATTCGGCGCCTTTTCCACCAAGCTAGCTGATTCGCTGAATGTCAACAAACAATATGGCCGTCAGGAACTACTTTCCCTCTGCCCACCAGCGGGCAGTCTGACCCCACGCACACTTGCTAAGGATTTGGAGTGGCTGGAGGAGGAGGTAAGGAGCAGTGGTTCTACTAGAGACAGTGATTTTCGAGGGACAAGACGAATACGGCGACGGGGAAGGCGTGGAGGGTGCGTGCACAACTCAAGAGACGAGGGAACAGGACTCCGCTACCGACGGTAATGTTTGGAAATGTTCGTTCACTTAGGAACAAGACGGATGAACTCGCCGCAAACTGCAGATTTTTAAATGAATATAGAAACAGTGCAATAATTTCCGTTACCGAAACTTGGTTAGAGGAAAGGGATGGCGATGGTACTGTATCATTAGATGGTTTCAGGATGGTCAGGGCTGACAGGAAAAACACTATGAAAAAAAGTGGAGGTGGTGTTGCTGTATTCATTAACGACAAATGGTGCAATAACGTAACAACCAAGGAGACTCATTGTTGTGATAACCTAGAATTTTTAGTTGTATCTTGTAGACCTTATTATTTACCCAGAGAGTTTAACAACGTATTTATTTTTAATGTGTACATACCTCCATCTGCCAATATGTCAGTTGCAAGTGAACTACTATTAAATAGCATTAATAAATTTGAAACTAGCTGCCCTGAAAGTGTCAAAATTATCGTTGGTGATTTTAACGGGTGTAATTTTCACGACCAAATACCAGCATACGAGCAATATGTGAAGTGTACAACTAGGGGAGACAGCACACTAGACCTCATGTTTTGTAATATCAAAGACGGTTACCGTGTTGTGAAGAAAACCCCACTTGGAAATTCTGACCATAATATGTTATATTGTATGCCGGTATACAAACAGAAACTTAAACGGGAAAAACAGAAAAAAGTGACAATTAAACGCTGGAGTGAGGAATCCATCTGCGAACTCCAAGGGTGCTTCATGTCCACGGATTGGTCAGTATTATACGACGATAACTCAGATATCGATGCCAACGTAGACGTAATGACGTCTTATATAGTGTTCTGTACAGAAATGATTGTTCCATCAAAAACAGTAACCATATTTCCTAATAATAAGCCCTGGGTAAAGAAAGATCTAAAAATCATTTTAAATGAAAAGAAAAGAGCCCTATCAAGTGACCGTAACCAAGTGAAATCAATACAGAAAAGGCTAGAAAGAAAAATATCGAGTGCCAAGAAAACATATAAAGAGAAGGTAGAACGCCAGTTTAGAACTAATAACCTGAAAGACGCGTGGCAAGGACTGAAACAATTAAGTGGTTATCAAACAAAGCAAAAAAATATCAGAACAAAATATCACCAAAGAATACGCTAACGAACTGAACACATTTTTTGCCAGATTTGATATACACAACTTTGAAAATAATAATGCAAATTTAAGATCACTGTTAAGCAACACAAATGATAGGCGTATCGAAATATCCCTTAAGGAAGTTTGTAATTCTTTAAAAAGAGTGAAGACTGGGAAAGCATGTGGTCCCGATGGTGTGAGTGCCAGAGTACTGAAGTCATGTCGTGAGCAGTTAACACTCCCTTTACATAAATTATTTCAGGCATCCCTTGACCAAAGTAAAGTCCCAGCCCAATGGAAATTATCAAAAATCATCCCCATACCCAAAACTCGTTCTCCTAAAGTAAACAATGATTTTAGGCCTGTGGCGCTCACATGCGTGATATTTAAGTGTTTCGAGAGTATTGTCAAGAATATCTTGTGCAGAGATGTAATTGAGTATTGTGATCCACGACAGTTTGCTTATTCCGCTGGTAGAAGTGTCCAAGACGCTGTCCTAACCATGAACCATGAAATAACTAGCCATCTGGAAACTTTAAACTCTTATATTCGTATACTATATGTTGACTTTAGTAGTGCTTTCAACACCATTCAACCTCACCTACTTATTGACAAGCTCTTAAATATGAATGTAAACAGCAACCTTATTTCATGGATTCTAGATTTCCTTTTAAACCGAACACAGTTTGTCAGTATATCAAACATAAAATCTGATATTCTAACCACCAATACAGGAGCTCCACAGGGATGTGTGCTTTCACCGATACTATTCACAATTTATACAAATGACTGTCAAAGTAATCATAGAAATGTCACTATCATGAAATATGCAGATGACACTGCTATAATTGGGAAAATATCTAATGGTGATGAAAACAACTTTCTCAGCCAAGTGAACCACTTTGTTTTATGGAGTGACCAGAATTATTTAAATCTAAATGTTTTAAAAACTAAGGAGATGATCATTGACTTTAGGAAAAATCAGATCCCTCCAGCACAACTTGTAATAAAATCACAAACTGTAGAAAGGGTGGATGAGTATAAATATCTAGGAATAATGATAGATAACAAACTCACTGGGAACAGCAACACAAAACTAGTTTATAGCAAGTGTAACCAACGGGTGCATCACCTTCGCATCTTAAACAACATTAGGGTAGATAAAACTATTATTTCATTACTATATAAATCAATTGTTGAATCCATCATAACTTTTTCAATAACCACTTGGTTCAGTACTCTCAGATGTAAGGATAAAAATAAACTCAATAAAATAGTAAAACAGGCTAAAAGGTTAGGGGCAAATGTGATGCCACTGGAGGAGATATATAAAGTAAATGTCATAAAACAAGCAAAAAAAATTATGATGGATGAGACACACCCGCTTCATCATAATTATGTGTACTTAAGATCAGGCAGAAGATTACAAGCACCTGTACAACGAACCTCACGATATAAAAATTCATTTGTACCTAGGAGCATTAAAATGCTTAACAGTAATATCAGCTTCATTGTATGATTGTGTGAATTTTTACTATGTGAACTATTTTCATATTTTCTTATTCTTATTTTAATGACAGTATGTAGACTAGAGCCCAGTCCGAACAAAGTTTCTTTTATACAATGTATGTACAAAAGACTGAATAAAGTTTATATTATTATTATTATTATTATTATTATTCCCAGTAGACTGTTTGAAAAATTAGCTTACATGAGACATTTAGAAATATTTTAAAACATTTAGAAATACGCGTAATAACATGCATTTGTAAATAATTTTGTGGACCAGCTGTGTGTATTTAGTGAGTGAAGTGTTAATAGGCAGAAAAGAAGGAGGAGGAGGAGGGGGAGGAGGAGGAGGAGGAGGAGGAGGAGGAGGTCGAAGAGTCCGATAAGGAGAGAGAGGGAATAGAAATTAGGAGGACGACGAAAGGAGAGGAGGAGGAAGAGAAGGAGGAAGATAACAGGAAAGATAACAAAGGAAGGAAGAAATAGAGAAAACTAGAAGGATTAAGTGGAGGAGCAAAAATGAGGAGGTGGAAGGGATGGAGGAAAAGAGAATAGGAGGGGGAGGAGGTGGAGGATCGATAGCATAGGAGGAGGAAGAGGAGGAGGAGAAGATACGAGGGAGAGTGGAAGAGGAAAATAGAGGAGAGACACTAGGGAAGAGGGAGAGTAGGGAAGAGGGTTGGCTAGGAGGAGAAGGAGGAGGAGGAGGAGGAGGAGGCATCAAGAGCCACTGATGTTAAATGGAGGGAAATTTTAGCATTTTAATTGTGGGTCTTCGTTTCAGAGAGAGAGAGAGAGAGAGAGAGAGAGAGAGAGAGAGAGAGAGAGAGAGAGAGAGAGAGAGAGAGAGAGAATGTGGATGGGAAGAGAAGTATGCTTTTATTTTTTTATTTTTTTTTTTGTCGTTTGATGCCAGTCTTGTTGTTGCTGTTGCTGTTGTTGTTGTTGTTATTGTTGTTGGTTGTTGTTGGTTGGTATTATTACATTATATACTATTATGTTTTCGATATTTTCATTGATATTAAGGATATACTAGAAGAAAACAAGAATAAAGAAGAAGAAGAAGAAGAAGAAGAAGAAGAAGAAGAAGAAGAATTTAACTAGCAGTATTATTATTTGTATTAGCATTATTATTATTATTATTATTATTATTATTATTAGTAGTAGTAGTAGTAGTAGTAGTAGTAGTAGTAGTAGTAGTAGTAGTAGTAGTAGTAGTAGTAATTGTTGTTGTTGTTGTTGCAGAAGTAGCGGTAGTAGTAATAGTGGTAAATGCAGTGGTAGTAGCAGAGGTGATAGTAATAGTAGTAGTAATAATAGTAGTAGTGGTGGTAGTAGTACTAGTAGTAGTAGTAGTAGCAGTAGTAATAATAACGCATTAACTGTGAATGATGTTATAGTTGTTGTTTTCCTATAAAGCTACAATAACAACAACACCAATAGCAGCAGCAACAACAACAACAACAACAACAACAACAACGAATAATCTCATCACGAAAACAGATATTAAAAAAAAGAAACTCATGAATTATTTGAAAAAAGGAAAAAAAAAAAGAAAAAGGAAAAAAAAACACGAATCTGCAAAGAATAATACATGTGAATTGGAACATGAAAGCTAATTTAATGCAGACTAATATTAAAAAAGAAAATGCTGGAAATAAAATAAATCACCTAGGAAAATGATATGGTTGTAGTGACTTTAAATAGAATGAATATTATAAATGGGTTTGAGAGAGAAATTTATTAGTATGAAAAAATATATAAAATGAAACGTGGGGTGGTGCTGTGAAGATTGAAAGGGGAAATGAGAGAGAGAGAGAGAGAGAGAGAGAGAGAGAGAGAGAGAGAGAGAGAGAGAGAGAGAGAGAGAGAGAGAGAGAGATTAAATTAGAGAGGGGAAAGACAGAAGCAAAAGATTTATTAAAGAGAGAGAGAGAGAGAGAGAGAGAGAGAGAGAGAGAGAGAGAGAGAGAGAGAGAGAGAGAGAGAGAGATTCATCAACAACAAGAACAAGCTCTCAGTAGCAAACATGGCTTGAAGAAGCGCTTACAACGAGAACATGGACAGAGAAAAATAAAGAAAAGAAAAAAAGGTGAGAAAGAACAAGAATATAAAAAAAATAAATAAATAAACCGCTAGTGAAGAAAAAGAAAGGAAGAGAAAAAAGAAAAATGTCTTGAATATGTTCCTTTCCACCAGAGCTATAACAACAAGGAAATATCTCTCTTTTCCTCTTTTTTCCCTCTTGTTTCCCTCTTCCTACAGCGGCGAGACGGACGGAGAAGTCATATCAAGGAGTCAGGGAAGAGGAAGAGGAGTACAGACTTGTGATAACGATGAGGGAACCCTTTTTTTAATTTCTTTTAACTATTTTCCCCTTGTGTTCTTGTTACGCTTGTGTTCCTCGAGGAGGCAGTGATGGGATCTGATGTCTGATGCCTCGATTCTTTGTCCTGTCGCCCTTACTGTCCGCCGAGCAAACTGTGACTTTTCTTTCGTCTTTTGCAGGTAAATGATGCTCCCCACGTGGCAGCAAGGTGTGGTGAGTGATTTCTTAGTATTTTTCTATTAAATTTTTAGTTCTTTTCTTCTATTTTTTTTTTTGTTAAGTACATATAATTTTTGTCTCCGTCTCTCTCTCTCTCTCTCTCTCTCTCTCTCTCTCTCTCTCTCTCTCTCTCTCTCTCTCTCTCTCTCTCTCTCTCTCTCTCTCTCTCTCTCTCTCTCTCTGTGTGTCTTTTTTATAGCATCCTTCAGTCAGTTTCCTGGAGTCTCCCACCTCCCGAGACAGACAGAGAGAGAGAGAGAGAGAGAGAGAGAGAGAGAGAGAGAGAGAGAGAGAGAGAGAGAGAGAGAGAGAGAGAGAGAGAGAGAGAGAGAGAGCATTTACAACAAACATCTTTTGATAAAGTCTGGCATAAAGCTTTGATTTCCAAACTACCCTCCTACGGCTTCTATCCTTCTCTCTGTAACTTCATCTCAAGTTTCCTTTCTGACCGTTCTATTGCTGCTGTGGTAGACGGTCACTGTTCTTCTCCTAAATATATTAACAGTGGTTTTCCTCAGGGTTCTGTCCTGTCACCCACTCTCTTCTTATTATTCATTAATGATCTTCTAAACCAAACTTCTTGTCCTATCCACTCCTACGCTGATGATACCACCCTGCACTTCTCCACGTCTTTTCATAGACGTCCAACCCTTCAGGAGGTAAATATTTCGCGCAAGGAAGCCACAGAACGCTTGACTTCTGATCTTTCTAAAATTTCTGATCGGGGAAGAGGAAACTTGGTATTGTTCAATGCCTCAAAAACTCAATTTTTCCATCTATCAACTCGACACAACATTCCAGACAGCTATCCCCTCTTCTTCACTGACACTCAACTGTCCCCCTCTTCTACACTGAACATCCTTGGTCTATCCTTTACTTATAATCTGAACTGGAAACTTCACATCTCATCTCTAGCTAAAACAGCTTCTATGAAATTATTTGTTCTGAGACGTCTCCGCCAGTTTTTCTCACTCCCCCAGCTGCTAACTCTGTACAAGGGCCTTATCCGTCCATGTATGGAGTATGCTTCACATGTCTGTGGGGGTTCCACTCATACCGCTCTTCTAGACAGGGTGGAATCAAAAGCTTTTCGTCTCATCAACTCCTCTCCTCTAACTGACTGTCTTCAGCCTCTCTCTCACCGCCGCAATGTTGCATATCTAGCTGTCTTCTACCGCTATTTTCATGCTAACTGCTCTTCTGATCTTGCTAACTGCATGCCTCTCCACCTCCCACGGCCTCGCTGCACAAGACTTTCTTCTTTCTCTCACCCCTATTCTGTCCACCTCTCTAACGCAAGAGTATTCTCAATCATTCATGCCTTTCTCTGGTAAACTCTGGAACTCCCTGCCTGCTTCTGTATTTCCACCTTCCTATGACTTGAATTCCTTCAAGAGGGAGGTTTCAAGACACTTATCCATCAATTTTTGACCACTGCTTTGACCCTTTTATGGGACTGGCATTTCAGTGGGCATTTTTTTTTATTTGATTCTTCTTGCCCTTGGCCAGTGTCCCTTTTACATAAAAAAAAAAAATCTCCTGGTAACTCCTTCGTATTAATTTCAGTCATCTAAAAAACACTGACGGCCTCACTACGTCACTGACACATGCTCTTCTCTCTGCCTCGCTGCGTCACCTCAAGACAAGGGCTAAGGAGGGTGGGCGCAATACTCCTGGGCCTGTATTCTTCTTCTTCACTACTTTTAAAAAACACTCTATTGAAGTTATCCAGGTTTTTAGGAGAGTTTTTACGTTTCCAGTGGCAGATTAACAAGGTTTCTACATTATCAACAGGGAAAATGAACTTGAGAACCCGGCTAGTCATCTCTGTCGCCTTTGGAAATAATCGAGGTGAGAGAGCATAGGGTTTCTGAATACTGGTCCTGAACTCCCTGCTATGAAGACCTGTGAACTCAGCACTGTAATAGGAGACTCAAACATTTCACTGCTTCACATTTTTTTTTTCTTTCTCATTGTCTTCAACTTCCGTGACACTCATTTTTACCTTTACCAAAAATAGTCTCGTTCTCTCTCTCTCTCTCTATCTCTCTCTCTCTCTCTCTCTCTCTCTCTCTCTCTCTCTCTCTCTCTCTCTCTCTCTCTCTCTCTCTCTCTCTCTCTCTCTCTCTCTCTCTCTCTCTCTCTCTTTCTGTTAGTTATTAAAAGTTAACGTATTGGAGGTTAAGCTTTACAATGTTCAGAATGTAAATTAAAGACGAACGCAAAAAAAAAAGAAGTAAATAAAAGTAAAATAAAGTAAAGAAAAAGAAAGTAAAGTAAAAGAAAGTAAACGCGCACACACACACACACACACACACACACACACACACACTCACTAGAAAGCGCAGCATAGTGAAGTAGGGAAGGAAAATACTGGTACAGCTTTAGAACGTGAGGTGTTTTAATCTAATTCCCTGGAAAAAGAGACGAGAATAATACATGGAAAAAGCAGGCAGGCTATTAATGCCCGCAAAATTTTCTAGAATCGAAGGGAAGATGAAAGAAAAAAAAAAAAAGATTCAAGCGAAATTAAATGCACCATGAAAAGAATTTGGTGGTAAATATATAATAATAAAAACCCTTGTGGTGTAAAAACTACGTTAATATGCCGATAAATATGATAAATACCGTGAAAAGCGATAAAGAGGGTATGAATTATGCAGGTTAATCAATATTCATAATCACTTGATAGATCGTGGAAAGACGCCAGAGCGGAGCAGAGGTGACGGGCGCCTTTGATGCTCGCAGTGAACCCCGCCAAGATTATCCTTCGCAGAGAGAAAAAGAGAGAGAGAAGAAAAGCGACAAGAAGTAAAATATAATGAAATAGAAATGCTTATCTTACCCAAATTTGCGGTGACTATGAAAGGTGAAGACTTTTATTAATATTTTTATCTCTATCACAATGGGTGTTTTGGAGTTTCTCTCTCTCTCTCTCTCTCTCTCTCTCTCTCTCTCTCTCTCTCTCTCTCTCTCTCTCTCTCTCTCTCTCTCTCTCTCTCTCTCTCTCTCTCTCTCCGTCATTCCCTATTTGATGTTCTTTCTTTCTCTCTGACTCACTTGCTTCTCCTTACTGCCTCCCTCTCTTCCTCTCCCCCTCCACACTAGCCACTCCGTCACTCCCTGGCACTCGCATCCCAAACTTCTCAGCCCGTCAGCCTTTTGTACCTTATGGGAGCTTGTCATCAGTCCGTGGAGCGAGAAACCCAGCGGATTGAGAAAGGCAGCGAGGCACCAAGGCAGCGAGGCATCCTATCCCTGCCTTCCCTTGGAGATCCCCCATAGAGCTCCGAATCCTATAGAGAAGCGGCGTCCTCTTCCCTATTCAGCGAGAGGGTCCCCTGACACCGCCGCAGCCCGCCTCACCTCCCTCATAATAGGTAATCCCTCTGCAGGAGATTATGTGGCGGCCTCGGCGGTGTGGGAGGCGCATTAGGCGAGGCATTAGTCAAGCGGATTGCATTTTGCGCCGCCACTGATGAAATAAATCCCGCTGGAAAGGGGAGAGAGAGAGAGAGAGAGAGAGAGAGAGAGAGAGAGAGAGAGAGAGAGAGAGAGAGAGAGAGAGAGAGAGAGAGAGAGAGAGAGAATGAGTTTGAGGTCAAAGAAAAAGAGAGCAATGAAAAAGAAATACCAGAGAGAGAGAGAGAGAGAGAGAGAGAGAGAGAGAGAGAGAGAGAGAGAGAGAGAGAGAGAGAGAGAGAGAGAGAGAGAGAGAGAGAGAATGAGTCTGAGGTCAAAGAAAAAGAGAGCAATGAAAAAGAAATACCAGAGAGAGAGAGAGAGAGAGAGAGAGAGAGAGAGAGAGAGAGAGAGAGAGAGAGAGAGAGAGAGAGCCCCCCTCCTGTTCTCCTGCGCCTCTGTGACACTCTTGTAATCTCCTCAACTAGTCATTCAGTAAACGCTCTCAGTCCGCGGGCCGCTAATCCTTCAAATTTGTCCGAGGTTGCGTGATCCTTCTTGTGTTTAGTGCTGTAATCCTCCTCTGCCATTCAGTAACCCTTTATGTCACATTCAGGTTTCGTTTTTCACTCTTCGTTTTTTTTTTTTTTTTCTCTGATCTGTTTCGTAGTGCATTTATTTCTTTATTTGTAATCCTTCCCTGTCAGTTTGTAATCCTTTTTGTTACGTTCAGTGTTTTTCTTTTAATTTCTTGTGTATCGTTCTTTTCTTTCTAATCTCTTGTGTGGTGTTTTTTTTCACTTTCTTATTTCGTATCTTTTCTTCCTTCCTATTTTTTTTTCCTTTTACACGAAGCGGTTTCTTTTAGTTTATTCTCAGCAATCCATCTGACTTTAAGCAGAGATGCCTTCGATCTGACAAAAATAAAGAAATATATTCACGACAGCATAACGTGAAGCTGCTTCAAATAACGTAACAATTCTCTCAGCCAAAATGTATCTGTCTCTTTAATTCTAAGTACCGATCTATTAATTCATGTTTTCTCCTTGTAAAAGAAAAAAGAAGCTGGTTGAGGTTTGCAGTCATTTCTTAGGCGTACCATTCGTCCCCTCAAAAATGAAGAAAAAATGAAAATAAATAAGAATAAATAAAAATGAGTGACTGATTTCCATTCTCTCAAAAACGTGACTCGGAAAGAGATCTGATTGGCTTAGTTCGTTTAGTTCTGGAAGAGTGCCAATTCTCCTTTACTGAGGCACTTCATACATAGCAAGGTGGAAGAACAGGCTCAGAAGAATGCTGCAGAGTTAGTCAGTTGGAGGCATGCAGGAAGGTACTGGTTAACTCCCCTACTGAAACACTTGAAACACAGGAAGGTGGAAGAACAGACTCAGAAGAATGTTGCAGGCATAATCAGTTGGAGGTGTGAACGAGTAAAGGTACTGATTAACTCCTGTCGTGGTTTTCAAGGGCGTAATCATGATGCTGGTGATAATTTAAGACTAGTGATACTTTAACCGGCTCTAGTTAAAGATACTGGTTAAATAGATATACTGTGTAGTTTACTTTAATGTGGTTTTCAAGGGCGTATTCATGATACTGGTGATAGCTTGAGGCCAGCAATAGTTTAGCAGGTTCTAGTGGAAGAGATTGATTAAACCTTACTGTAGTTTTCAAGGGTGTTTCACGAGTCTAATGATAGCTTACGACTTCTAATAGTTTGACAAGCTCTAGTGGAAGTTACTGTGATTTTTAAGGCTGTAGTAGGACAGGCAGAGGGAAAGTAAGATATAAGCAGTAAGTATTAAGTAAATTAACAGTAGGGGATTTACAGTAACCAGACGGAAGGGAATCAAGATGTACATAAACAGAATACAGGAATACTGAGGAAGTCAAGAGAGGTATACAGTTCGCTGGTTTTCAAGACCACTGACTCGTAACCTCCGTTGAGTGTCAAGCAGGGCAGCCTTCCGTGAGGCGAGCAGCGTTCCTGGCCACCAAGCCGTGTACTGCCGCCGTAATACTCATCCAGGTCAGGCGAGGTCAATACGAGGCTCACAAGACCGCTGACTTCGAGTTTGGCGGAAAAAAAATATCGAAGAATTTTGAGAGGGAGGGGAAAAAAAAAAAAAGAGTCTTTCAGAAGTTGTCTTGCGTTTTTTGCGGCGCTGGAATGAGGGGTGAGAGAGAGAGAGAGAGAGAGAGAGAGAGAGAGAGAGAGAGAGAGAGAGAGAGAGAGAGAGAGAGAGAGAGTATTATTTTCTCATGATTTACTATTTTCATATATTTTGGGAATGAAGAATTATTTTTCATCTTTCCGTTTTGTTTTTTGTTTTGTTAATCTGATTTTTGATCGCTTCGGTAGAGAGAGAGAGAGAGAGAGAGAGAGAGAGAGAGAGAGAGAGAGAGAGAGAGAGAGAGAGAGAGAGAGAGAGAGAGAGAGAGAGAGAGAGAGAGAGAGAGACAGACAAACAGACAGACAGAGAAAGCCAGACACACACACACACACACACACACACACACACACACACACACAATAACAAACAAACACTCATAAACAGCACAGCCACCACGAGCAGAAAACGAACGAACGAACGAAGGATAACACAGACTCCAACGGGGATCCTTAAGGCTACACGACAACAGCATGACAACGCCAATACCAAAAAAACAAAACAAAAAAAAAAAGACTTAAAACTGCATAGGTCTCTGCCCTGTATCCCCATTGGAGGCTGCCCGCGCCGCTGCGTTCGAGGGAGACCAACTAACCTACCTTTTGACGGGAAATCTGTGTGTATCTCCACATTCCCAGACACAGAAAGGGGAGTGGACAGCAAGCGATTCGAGTGGTCATGTTGTGGTGAATTTTTAAGTGTTCATTCGGTATATTCTTGCGGGGGAAATAGCTGTGTGTATGTGTGTACGTACGCGTGTCTGTGTGTCTGTGTTTACTCTGCTTTTACAGGGCGTGTGATTTTTCCTGCATTTTTTTTGTGACTTATTTTTATTCATTCCCGGTGGGTAGTGGTGTCCCTTTGTTCTGGTGGTGGCGGTGGTGGTGGTGGCGAGGTGTGTTGGCGAATGAGTGAGTGAGTCAGTGTGTAGTGGAGAGGAAAGCCAGGCCAGCGGGGATCAAGGTATTGAGTGACGCTCTGGATGCATTTGTGGTTTTTACTTTGAAGAACGAGGAGCAGGAGACGGGGAAGGAGAAAGAGGAGGAGGAGGAGGAGGAGGAGGAGGAGGAGGGAGGAATGTTTGTTTATTATATATATGAGTGGTCAGAAGCGTTTAATGTGAAATTGATACGTGTGTGTGTGTGTGTGTGTGTGTGTGTGTGTGTGTGTGTGTGAAGGAGAGAGAGCGATAGTGCTGAAGGAGAGGAGGAAGAGAGGAAGCTATGTGATTATAAGGAGATAATGGAGGGAGGAGAAAATAAAATGACCACTAGGAAAGGAAGGAATAGTGGAAGAAAGGAAAAAGGAAAGGATAGAAAGTCAGAGTAATGGAGGGAATAAAGGTGGAAGAGAAGAAAAGAATCAGAGAAAGGGACAAATACAGGGAAAATGGAAGAAGGGGACGTTAATAGCGGAGTGGAGGAAGTGATAAAGAGAGAAAAAGAAACGAAAGAAGGAATGGAGGGAGAGCTGAAGGGAGGTAACGCAGAACGGAAGAGGGGAAGAGAAGAATAAAAGGAGGAAAACTGGAAGCAATAAGAGATGGAAGATGAAAAAAGAAAAGGAGGTAAGGTGATAAAAAGAAAAAGAGGGAAGAAAAGAAAGGGTGGAAAGATGAAAGGAAGAAAATGGATTAGTAAAGGAGAAGGATGCAGAGTATTTGAGGAAGGAGAAGAAGGAGGAGGAGAAAGATAAGAAGGAGGAGAAGGAGGAGGAGGAGGAAGATAAGGAGGAGGAGAAGGAAGATAAGGAGAAGGAGGAAAAGGAGGAGGAGGAGAAGGAGGAGGGATACTAAGGAATAAAAAAAAAAGAGGAGGAAGAGGAGGAGGAAGAAAGGAGGTAAGTGGAGGAGGAGGATAGGGTGAAGCTACTAAGGATGGGGAGAAGAAATCTGAGAGGGTATAGGAGGAGTATAGGGGAGGGAAGAGGAGGTGAGTGGATGGGGGAGATGGGAGGAGGGGGAAGAGGCATGCAAGGAGAGAGGGTAAGAAAAGTGAGGGTCATGGGGAGAAGGGAGAGAAATGGGAGGGAGAAAGGAGTTGGGAGGTTAGATAATTCAGAAGAGAAGAGAGATGAGAGGGAGAAAGTGAGATGAGAGAGAGAGAGAGAGAGAGAGAGAGAGAGAGAGAGAGAGAGAGAGAGAGAGAGAGAGAGAGAGAGAGAGAGAGAAAGGTATGGAAGTGAGGGCTGGATATTACGTTTATCATAGACGTAAAAAAAAAAAAAGGGAGGAAAAAATAATGATAATGATCAGCTATATAATAGATAAAGAGAAAGAAAAATAAAAACAGTCATTCGTTATCATTAGATTAGTGAGAAAAAAAAATAAAAGTAATAATAACACACGAATCAGGATGAATAATGTTTGCATATATATATCAGAGAGAGAGAGAGAGAGAGAGAGAGAGAGAGAGAGAGAGAGAGAGAGAGAGAGAGAGAGAGAGAGAGACCGTATATCCACAGTGAGTGAAAAAAATCATTCACTTTCATATGGATGGGATAGAAAAAAGTTTGTGATGGGAGTGTGTGTGTGTGTGTGTGTTGCCGGAAATGTGTGAAAAGTAACAGATGAGAGAGAGAGAGAGAGAGAGAGAGAGAGAGAGAGAGAGAGAGAGAGAGAGAGAGAGAGAGAGAGAGAGAGAGAGATGCTGCCCCATTCCTCTTTCTAGTCGCTCCAATTTCCCTACTACCACTAAAAACAACACACACACACACACACACACACACACACACACACACACACACACACACACACACACACACACACACACACACACACACACACACACACACACACACACAAAAAAAAAAAAAAAAAAAATCCACACACGACTTTGTTTATCCATATCCGCAATTTTTCATCCACTGCCTGGCTGGTATGGGATGGCGAGGAAAAAGCGTGAATACCTGGGTCCTTAAATATTGAACACCCACCTCGCGGACGTTCACTGGCCTTGTGCATATTGTATAGAGGGATGCATATTGTAAGCGCCAACTGCCATCAGAAGAGAGCGGTACTTATCTTCTCTCTCTCTCTCTCTCTCTCTCTCTCTCTCTCTCTCTCTCTCTCTCTCTCTCTCTCTCTCTCTCTCTCTCTCTCTCTCTCTCTCTCTCTCTCTTTCGCTTCCTGTTCTATAATTAGGTTAGGTTGCATTTGGTTCAGGGAGAGCTCAAGAAAGATCTGCCGCTCTCCCTGCTTTCTTCCTGCTCTTTTCCTACCCTTGTTGTGTTCCCTTCTCTTCCATCCTTCTTGACCTCTTTCCTTCTTCCTCTCTTCTTTCTCCTGTTCTATCCAGATTTCATATTAGATCATCGTCTCACTTCTTCTCTTCACAGTCTCCCTCTTCTTTTTCCTCCCATCTCTTTCCTATCTCCTCCCATTTCCTTATTCTTTCTCTACATCCTTCTTTCCTTTCTTCCTTCCTTCCTTTCTTCCTTTCTTCTTTTTCTTCCTGTCCTTCTGTTAAATTAATTATTAGAAGATTATCTCACATTTTTCCTCAATCTCTGTCCATTTTTTTCTCTATTATTTTTTTTTATCTCTTTTGTCTCTGTTCGTCGTCTCTTCCTCCAGTTCCCTCCTATCTCCTTTTTTTTATTTCTTGCTAGCTCTCACACTAAACGTCTTGCTCTCTCTCTCTCTCTCTCTCTCTCTCTCTCTCTCTCTCTCTCTCTCTCTCTCTCTCTCTCTCTCTCTCTCTCTCTCTCTCTCTTCCACACTTTCCTCCTACTTTTCTTTCACTTTCTCCAGTTTCTCTCCTCTCATTCCTCTTGATTCTCCTCTACATTTCCTCCTCCTCCTCTTCCTCCTCGTCCTCCTCCTCCTTTTCCTTCTCTTCTTCCTCCTCCTCCTCAGATCTTCTTCCTAGTACTCATGCCAGCTTTTCTTGTCTTCCATTCCTCTCCCTCTTTTCTCCTCCTTTTCCACTTATCCTCCTTGTTCGTATTCCTTCCAACTCTCTTCTCATTTCCTTCTCTTACTGCTTCTTCATCTTCTTTTTTTTTTCTTCTTCTTCTTCTTCCTCCTTCTAAGACGTCCACACGCTCCCTCAAAGACACTCCAGCTGGTGTATTGTAGGAAGAAACCAGTGTGCGCCTCCTCCTCCTCCTTCTCCTCCTCCTGTTGTCCGCACACCCTCCTTTCCAGGTATGTGCAGTCACGTGTGTCTTTCCAGAGCTCTGTATAGTAAGGGCGGTGTCTCTGCTGGCTTGTTGGTGGGAATCAGACAAAGCAGCTACCACGCCCCGCCACGCCACCTTCAGGAGACAAGCTGGCGTGGTACTCGGTTCCCAGAAGTCATGAGAGAGAGAGAGAGAGAGAGAGAGAGAGAGAGAGAGAGAGAGAGAGAGAGAGAGAGAGAGAGAGAGAGAGAGAGAGTTTATGATGGTATTTGATGTGTGAAAGCTGTTAAACTAAACTAGCCATCCTCCTGCCCTTGTTCAATCTCCCTCCCTCGAAACTAATTCTTCCTTCCTCCCTTGTCAAACTAGGCCTCTCTTCTTCTCGTCCCTTTCCGCTAACAAACCGAGCCTTCCTTCCTCCCGCCCATGCGAAATTAAACCTTTCTCCCGCCGCCCTTGTCAAACTAACCCTCCTTCCCGCCCTTGCACCTGCTCGCTATCCCTTCCCGCCCCTCCCTCCTGGTATCCCTTCCGCGGACGAGAGAGAGACGCGGCCCTAAATGAACTGCTTTATGGACGTGGTAATTTCTCGACGCCGTAATTATCGTGCCATAATCGGGTGGCCGTGAGCGTCATATTAGTGCCGGCGAGGTGGAGGGACTCGGCGGCAACCAGGCAACGGAGGAGCGGTGGTTGAGGCGGTGGCGGACAGAGACACAGGGAAGAGAAGGAGAGTAGAGAGGCACGGTAGCGGCACGGTAGCGGCACACGGGAGGGGATAATGATAGTCTCTAAATTATTTCTTTGTGTGTTTCTTGTTTGACATCTAAGACTATTCATAAACACTTTTCTGCTTTATCTGTTACTTTCAACAGAATCTTAAGGGAGTTATAGGGTTTTTTATTTGCGTTTCTGTGATTCCAGGGGTAGATTAGTAAGGATTCCAAGTTATCGGTGGGAAAAACAGTCTTGAGAACCTGGCTAGTCATCTCTGTGGCTTTTGAAAATTGTCGTGTTGAGAGAACAAGGCGTTAACAAAATAAGGGCCTAAGGTGTTGACCTACTGGTGGTAGTTCTGTGTTGCGTGTTATCTGCTGTGTTGCCTCGGTGCGGTGTGAGGTGCGCAGCAGGGGAGTGTGAGTGAAGGGGAGTGTTGCATGTTTCTCCTGGATTTTGTTACTCATAAGAAGGAAAACGGGGCGGAAAAATAGGGTGTTTCACTGAAGTTTCCATGCAATCGTGACTCAGTGTAGAGATGATATCCTTCTCTTCTTGTTCCTCCTCCTCCTCCTTCTTGTCCTCCTTCTTCTTGATCGTCATTTTCGTCATTACCGTCCTTCTCTTCTTCCTCCTTTTCCTCCTTGCGATATCGTCCCCCTCTTCCTCTTCCTCTTCCTCATTCTCCTTAGTCGTCATTATCAACATGGTCATCCTTCTCTTCTTCCTCCTCTTCCTCCTTACTCGAGTCTTCCCGCACCTGAACTAGAAGACAGACTAGGGCGGTAGGGAGGGAAAAGTTTAGCCTCATTTTCTCACCTTTTCCTCCTCTCTTCTTTCCTTCCCACATATCTTTTCATCCTTTAATTCTTCATCCTTCCGTTACTCCCAATTATACATACATTTCACCTATTATCCTCTTTCCTTTTCTTCCTTCCTCCTCATCATCATCGCCTTTTAAATCTTTTCTCTCCCTTCCTCCATTCTCCCTCCCGTTCTTTCTCTCTTCCTTCCTCACATTTCACTCTTTTCATCCCTCCTTCCTGCTCCTTCCTTGGCCGCGTTTTGGTCTTTTTATGCTCAATATGCAAATACCACGGCGGCTGACCGGGGTGGTTGGGGTGTTGTGGCCTCGCACGGCTGGGATCTAAGGCACTCAAAGAACACAGGCGACGCGGTTTCTGTTCCTTTACCTGTTGTGTTGTATGGGTATTTATTTGTGCCTTGCTTCCTTGTTCACTCGCCCTCGTCTTGCTTCTCCTCTTTCTTTTGTTTATCTTACATGTTTGCTCCTCGTCTTTATTCTTTTTCTTCTTCCTCTTCTTTCTCTCTTTTTTTTTATTTCTCTTCCTCTTCTTATCTTGTTTCTTTTTGGTTTTCTTCTTTCCTCGTTCTCCTCCTCCTTGCCCTCCTTCTCTTCTTCCTCTTCTCTCTCTTTTTTATTTTATTTTCTACTCCTCCTCATCGTCCTCCTTCTCTTCTTCCTCTTCTTTCTCTTTAATTTTCTTTTCTACTCCTCCTCATCTCGTCCTCCTTCTCCTCTTCTCTCTCTTTCATTTTCTTTTCTACTCCTTGATCTCCTTCTTCTCTTCTACCTCTTCTTCCTCCTGCTCCTTCTCTTCCTTCTGATCGTCTAAAGCAAAAGGAAAGTAATTTTCTTATCTTTACATATTCTTGTTTATTTTCTCTACCTCCGCCTTTTCTTCTCTCTTCTACCTCCTCCTCTTCTTCTATCTCTTCTTCTTTCTCTCCTCTTCCTCCTCCGTCTTCCTTTCATATTGCTTTTCGTTTTTATCTTCACCCCTTTCTTCTTCTTCTTCTTCTTCTTCATTTTCTTTTTCTTCTTCTTCTTTTTCTTCTTCCTTCTCCTTCTCCTTCTCCTGTTCCTCCTCCTCCTGTTCCTCCTCCTCCTGTTCCTCCTTCTCCTCCTCCTCCTCCTCCTCCTCCTCCTCCTCCTCCTCCTCCTCATTTTGCTGCCTTCAGTAATATTATGATTTAGAGATCTAAGTTTGTATGTTTAATGATGATGATGATAACAGTCTTCCTTTCTCCCTTCTTTCCTTCCTTCCTTCCTTCCTTCCTTCCTTCCTTCTCTCTTTCGTCCCTTTGCTTTTTATAATCTTCTTTATTAAGGTTCATCTTTTAATTGATATCAGGAGTGACACTTTCCTTCTTCTTTCTTCATTCTTTCTTCTTTCTTAGCATATTTTTCTTATAATTTCTTCTTTTCCTGCTTTTCTTCTTGTCTTCTTAATCTTTTCTCTTCCTTACCTTCCTTGTTATTTTTGTTTTTCTGCTCTTTCTTTTCTTTTTTTTTTCTCTGTTTCTTTGTTTCTTTGTTTCTTTGTTTGTCTCTTTCTTCCCTTTGTTCTTTTCCTCCTTTCTTTTTATTCATTCATTCGCTTAATTTTTCTATCTTTCTATTCATTGATTCATTTATTATTTCTTTCTTTACTTTTTTCTCTCTTCATGCATTCATTCTCTCATTCATTCTTCCTTTTTTTTTCTTTTTATCTCTTTCCTTACTTTCTTTTCTTCTTCCTTTTCATTATTTACTTCCAGTTATTCTCTCCCATCATTTTACATCATATACCCCAAGAAACACGAAACAAGCAAAAACAAAATAACTTAAAATAACGAAAAGGGAGAATAAAAGAAAAACAGAGAGACAAAAAAAAAAAAAGGGTAGAGCAAATCTTTAAAATATTATAATCCATTTTAGTTTGATATTATTTTGTTTTCCTACAGTATAAAAGAATAACACCAACATTTTCACTCAGCTTGTCTTAAAACGGCGAAGGCAAAATACCCTGCAGTAAAACAACAGAGGCGGCAAATGAATTATGCATCCGTTTGTTGTTTTTACACTTTGTTGTGACCCAGACTCCGTAAAGAGGCGGGATGAGCCACTGAACTTTGGAATCACTAACTTAAGGGGCAGAATTTAGCCTCACCCTGCTTGTGTGGAGGGCAGAAATTCCGGAAAGAAGAAAAGTAACAGTGAAAACAAAACGCCTTCACTGTAATATACAAGAATTCAAATCGCACAAATATGACTGTGTATAACCTTTTCAAGCACCATGAGAAAGGAGAGGGATTAAAACAGTATATTTTCCAATGGCTAGGCAGTATGATGTCTAGATATGACTGCTAAACAAAAAAAAAAATAAATATCTCAGTGGTTTGTGAATGAGCTAACCGCACGAACGTAACATAACAACATAAGAACATCAGAAACGCATAGGAAACTGCGAGAAAATATCAACCTACACCTTGCAGCTCTTGTGTAAAACGTACCTACCTATATTCACCTGAAATAAATCGCGAAAAAAAAGAAGAAAAAGAAAATAGAACGAATGAAAACTTGTTTAACCCTCTCATTGCTACACATTCTTTTCCCATAATCCCCTGCAACTCTTCAAGCACTTATTTTTTTTTTACTAAAACACGTTGATTAGTTCTGTAGCGTAGACAATACAAAATTAATCTCTTATTCTCTCTCTTACTCTATCTATCCATGGAAACTAGATTTCTATACTGCTCTCAGTGTTACGAAAAGACGACCACTGTATAAATTAAAGGGTTAAACGCTCTAAGATGACATTAGAACATAAGATTATCATAAAAAGAAAACTTTCGAATATCAGGAAAAAGACAAGGGAAGCTGCAGGAAGCCATGAAATCTACACTCGGCAGTCTGTGTAAAATATACCATTCCTGTTTCCATTCCAATCCATTCCATTCCATACTTCAGGATATTCAATAAAACACCAACACGATCAGTAGTTTATTACGTATTAGTCAGCTCTCTCTCTCTCTCTTCTCTCTCTCTCTCTCTCCTCTCTCTCTCTCTCTCTCTCTCTCCTCTCTCTCTCTCTCTCTCTCTCTCTCTCTCTCTCTCTCTCTCTCTCTCTCTCTCATGTCGGTTAGTTTACAAATGACGAGTCACTCTAATGTAAAAGTTAATCGGTTTGTAACGTTATGCATTTGTGGTTAATTAAGAGAGAGAGAGAGAGAGAGAGAGAGAGAGAGAGAGAGAGAGAGAGAGAGAGAGAGAGAGAGAGAGAGAGAGAGAGAGAGAGAGAGAGAGAGAGAGAGAGAGAGAGAGAGAGAGAGAGAGAGAGAGAGAGAGAGAGAGAGAGAGAGAGAGAGAGAGAGAGAATTACAATCCATTCCAACCTACCAAAAAAAATAAAAAAATGAAATAAATAAGAAATACACCTTGAAGCAATAAATGACGCACACACACACACACACACACACACACACACACACACACACACACACACACACACACACACACACACACACACACACACACACACAGGCGTCTTTATATCCCGGTCATTACCAACGATGAGGCCGCGGAGAAAAATGGCGTTCTGTATAATGAGCGTCATTAACTTAGTTTTTACGCCGCCACCGCCTCCTCGCAGCCCGTATTTTATTATTATGATTATTTTCTGCCTTATTTTTTTCTTCTATCCGGAGAGAGAGAGAGAGAGAGAGAGAGAGAGAGAGAGAGAGAGAGAGAGAGGAGAGAGAGAGAGAGAGAGAGGAGAGAGAGAGAGAGAGAGAGGGGGGGATGGGGGAGTGATGGGATACTAAGTCAGCTGCGAAGGTGTGGTGGTGGTCTTGTTGTTGTTGTTGTTGTTGTTGTTGTTGTTGTTGTTGTTGTTGTGTTATTCGTTTTCGTATTTTGTCCTCTTCGCTTTTTCTTCTTCGTGTTCCCCTCCTCCTCCTCCTCCTCCTCCTCCTCCTCCTCCTCCTCCTCCTGTCCTTCTTCTTCTTCCTTCTTCTTCTTCTTCTTCTTCTTCTTCTTCTTCTTCTTCTTCTTCTTCTTCTTCTTCTTCGTGTTCTCCTCCTCCTCCTCCTCCTCCTCCTCCTCCTCCTCCTCCTCCACCTCCTCCTCCTTCTCCTCCTCCTCCACCTTCTCCATCTCCTGCTGTTCATTATCTTCCTTCCTATCCTCGGCTTCGTCTTTCACTCCACTTTTTCTAACGTCTTTTGTATCTTCCCTTGTGCTTAGTGTCATTGTCCTTGTGGTCGTCTTCCTCTTCCTCTTCATCTTCGTCACCTCTCCTCATCTCATCTCAGCGTCGTTGTCATTCGTTTTATTGATTTTCATCCGTACAGTTTAATTTTCGTCCTGTCCCTCGCTGGTTGTCTCTCGCGGCGCCACTTCGTCTCATGAACCTTATTCTGAAACACTTCTGCGCCGCACCTCCACTATGGTTATCAAAAGGCTGTAGTTGAAGTTACACGGGTTTTTGAAGGCGTTTTTATGGTTCCAGTGACAGATTAACAAGGTGTGTGGTTGTTAGCTAGTTGTGTGAACGAGTGAATGAGCGAGACTTGTGTGAGGCATGAATACGTGTATGAGTGAACGAGCTAGGCTTCAGTCATAAGTGTTAAGTTGAAGTGCGCGGCCTGGCGCCGGGAGATCACCTACCTCCAGCCTTCTGTTCACACCTTCTGTGAATAAACACCTGCACTGTTACCTGCGTTTCCTGTGCCCCTGCTGGTCAAGAGTCGAACATGGCGCAGTGAGTAGGATCAGGACAAGGCTGCAGTGGGTACGGCGCAGAATGGAGAAGCAGTTGGAGGCGCTGGCTGCCCTGCTAGCGCGACAGTCGGAGCAGAGTCAGGCTCGCGAGGAGCGTTTAACCCAGCTGCTGGAGAGAGTGGGGACACAAGCTCCCAGTCGCACCACGGCGAGCAATGAAGGCGAAACCACAGCCCGCAGCACGTCTACCCAGGGCGCGAGGTTCCCGACGTCCGCCACCATCATTCCTCACTTAACGGCGTCAGCATCTTTACGTGAGTTCGACACGTGGCGCCATAAGTTTGAAGGATACGTAACCCTCGCCAGGATAGACTGTCTCTCCCTGGCTGAGCAGAGGGCGGCACTCGCTGCTGTCCTAGACGACGAGTGGACCCGTACACTTCGCTACGGGATAAGCTTACCGAGAGACGCGGAGTTAAGAACCATCCTCGATGCAATGTGTGAGTACCTGCGAAGCCAGCGCAACATCATCATGGATAGAAGAGACTTCTACTCCCGCGTGCAAGAAACGCAAGAAGGTTTTGACGGACTTTTTATGTGCTGTTAAGGAAATCGCCAATTTCTGTGACTTTTGCGACCAGTGCATAAACCATCAGCTGCGTGACAGAATTGTCGTTGGGACACGAGACGAAGTGGCTCTGAAACGCATGCTGGAAAACAAGAAACTCACCCTTGAAAACGCCATAGATATTTGCAGAGCATCAGAGAGCGCTAACCAGTGTAGTGCAGTACTAAGGGGCGGCTCTCACTCTTCGAGCCATGGTGTGAACGCTGTCTCGAACTACAGGAAGGGCAGTTTCGGGGGCTCAAGCCCCACGGGCTGTTATCGTTGTGGCAAAGATTGTCGCAGTGACAAAAGGGGATGCCAGGCAATAGATAAAGTGTGTCGTAACTGCGGGAAAAGAGGGCATTTTGCGAGTGTATGTCAGCAGACAGTGAGGAAACGACGAGGAGCTTCGAGGAGTTCCTCAACTGTCTCTCCTCATCGCGGTGCAGGCCCGAGGCGGGGAGCCAGTGCCAGTGTATACCAGCTCTTATCAGGCGTATACACAAAGACGGTGACGGCACGACCTGCGCCCCAGGTGCTCATTACCGCCACACATCCCGCTGGAAGAGACAAGATTACGTGGACTCCTGACTCTGGGGCCGAAACGACCGTTATTGGCCTCGACACGGCAACACTCCTTGGAATCCCGCCCTCCAGCTTGGCGCCCGCTGATGGTGATGGACTTTATGCTGCCGGTAATCACCCCCTCACCTGTGTAGGAACTTTCTCGTCGCACTTGCAACTGGGCGACAGGGAAGCTGAGACTGTTGTGAGCGTGGTGAAGGAGGTGAAGGGGGCGCTGCTTAGCTGGTACGATTCCATCGCTCTCGGAATCCTCCCCGAAGATTTTCCGGCTCAAATCCGACCGCTACGCAGGGAAGAACAGCACACCGGCAACAGCTCCATCAAGTACCCGACCGCCTCGCAGCCACCTCTATCTACGCCCACAGAAGTGATCAGCTGGCCTCATTCCTACGACCCAACGCCACAGCAGCGTGCGGGGCACGCTGCTGCTGTGATCAAGGCCTTTCCCAGCGTCTTCGAAGCAAAGGAAGGTTTACGTGCAATGGCTGGTGGATCCATGGCCATCGAGTTGACAGACGACGCTCGACCCTTCGCCGTAACAGCATCTCGTACAATCCCTTACAATTGGCGTGAAGAAATTAAGAGCCAGTTGGAAGAGCTGCTTAACAAGGGAATCATCGAGAGTGTGGACTACCCTACGGCATGGTGCCACCCCATCGTGCCTGTCCCAAAAAAGACATCTGGTGTAAGGCTGTGTGTTGACCTGACACGACTCAACCGTTACGTGAAGAGGCCCGTGTATCCAGTGCGCTCACCTCATGACGCCATCGCCTCGATCGGGACCGGAGCAGTTTGGTTCACCACTCTTGATGCCAAGATGGGGTATTTTCAAGTCCCCATTAGAGAAGAAGACCAGGATTTAACCTGCTTCATAACACCTTGGGGTCGGTACAAGTTTCGGCGAGCGGTTATGGGTCTCGTCTCGTCTGGAGACGAGTATAACCGTCGAGGAGACCAAGCTCTCGGCGACATACCTAACACCATCAAGATCGTGGACGACATCCTGGCCTATGACTCCACCTACAGTGCGCACTTAGCCCATGTCATTCAGATTGTGCGGCGGTGTGACCAGCACGGCATCACTCTCAACCCACAGAAGTTTACATTCGCGGAAAGAGTGGTAGATTACTGTGGTTACTCTGTTTCTGGACAAGGCTACACGACAGACTCAAAGAAAGTTAAGGCAATCTCTGACTTCCCACGACCACAGCACATCACCGACTTACGATCATTCATGGGTCTTACAAACCAGCTTGGAAGCTTTTCTCCTGCTGTGGCTGCAGCTGCACAACCCCTCAGAGATCTCTTACGCCCGAAGAACAGTTGGTGCTGGTCTCCTAACCATGAAGAGGCGTTTGAGAAGGTGAAACAGTGTCTCGTCAGCCCACCTGTCTTGGCATACTTCGACCCATCATTACCAACGATGCTACAGACTGACGCCTCAAGGATGCACGGATTTGGATTCGTTCTCCTGCAGAAGCACAGTGACCAGTGGAAGATGGTGCAATGCGGGTCAAGATTTGTTACAGACACAGAGAGCCGCTATGCAGTAATAGAGTTGGAAATGGCTGCAATCGTCTGGGCAGTCAGGAAATGTGGCACCTACCTGAAAGGACTCCCTCACTTCGATCTAGTGCTCGACCACCGCCCGCTGATACCTCTCCTCAATAGCAAGTTGTTGGGAGAAATAGAGAACCTGCGGCTGCAGCGCATGAGGGAGAAGCTTGCTCAGTATTCTTTCACAGCAAGCTGGCAAAAGGGATCGACACACTGTGTGCCCGACGCCCTCTCACGTGCTCCAGTACAGGACCCAGTGGAGGAAGAGGATGCTGCTACTTCTGGTGACCTCGACCCTCTCCACTCAGCGGTCATCTCAGCGTTATCTGCCACCAATGAGGACGGCGTCCGCTTAGCACCACTCCAGGATCAGACTGTGGAAATGGTACGTGCCGCAGCAGCAAGAGACGGGGAGTACTGCTTGCTCAAGAACGTCATCATCGAGGGCTTCCCTGATCATTGCCACGACCTCGATCACCGCTTGCGTACGTACTGGCCGGTGCGCAGTCTGCTGGCCGTAGACGACGACCTGGTGGTTTACGGGCCGAGGCTTCTTATTCCTCACAGCCTCCGCCGAGAAACACTAGAGCGACTCCATGACAGTCATCAGGGGATGGAGCGCACCAAGCGACGGGCCCGACAAACGGTGTACTGGCCTGGTATGGACAGAGACGTTGAGAACGTCGTTTCTGGATGCTCACTATGCCGTCCACTCCTACCAAGCCAAGCCAACGAACCTCTCTGGCAGGACACGGACACACCCAGCAGGGTGTTTGAGTCAGTTTCTGCAGACTACTTCCACGCAGCAGGCCGTACATACCTCGTGTATGTAGATCGCTTGTCTGGGTGGCCTCACGTGTCTGCATGCTCACGTCCAGCATCGGCTGATCAGCTCGTTCGTGTCCTTCGGGGTGTGTTCGCCGACACGGGCGTGCCTGTTCTCCTGAGGACTGACGGTGGACCGCAGTTCACTTCTTCATCGGTACGGCGCTTCCTGGCTCGATGGGGGGTGGAGCATCGTGTATCTTCACCTCATTATCCACGCTCCAATGGTCACGCCGAGGCAGCGGTCAAGTCCGTGAAGAAGCTGATCCTCACGACCACACAGCAGGGACACCTGGACGAGGATGCGTTCGCTCGCGGGTTGCTGGAACTGCGCAACACTCCGAGGGCGGAAGGGCGATCACCAGCACAAGTCCTCTTCGGTCATCCTATGAGGTCCTGTGTCCCGGCTCATCATCGCTCATACGCTCAGCAGTGGCAGCGCGCTGCTGATGAGTGCGACGCCAAGGCAGAGCGACTGAGGAAGAAAGCGAAACTTCGCCACGACGCGTCCGCCCGTACTCTTCCTCTCCTGCACCTCGGTGGCCACGTCGACGTTCAAGATCACACGACAGGCCTCTGGGATCGCCTGGGTGTCATCGTGGCTGTTGGGCGAAGGAGAGACTACCTCATCAAGATGGGCAGCGGTCGCGTGATGTGGCGTAATAGAAGACACCTACGCCCACACAGACCTCTTGCTCCCCTTCCTGTCGAGCAGCACACCGCTCATGGCGGTGCAGCGCTTCAGCATCAGGGTCACGAGGAACACCACCATCCCGGCAGCCCGGAGCATCAGGGTAACGGGGTACACCGTGGCCGAGAGCAACCAGAGCGTCGAAGCAGCCGACAGCGTAGGGAGCCGAGACGACTGCAGGTGCGGTGGCACCGTAGCACCTACGATTAGTCGTACGTGTTCATTGTACGCTGTGTTTGTTTTGTGTATATGTACCGTGTTTTCTGTACTTCAATCATTGTAACTTTGTTTCATGTGTTACGGTAGCCATAACAAAGATAAGGAATCTTCCTTATGTCTCGGGGGAGGTGTGTGGTTGTTAGCTAGTTGTGTGAACGAGTGAATGAGCGAGACTTGTGTGAGGCATGAATACGTGTATGAGTGAACGAGCTAGGCTTCAGTCATAAGTGTTAAGTTGAAGTGCGCGGCCTGGCGCCGGGAGATCACCTACCTCCAGCCTTCTGTTCACACCTTCTGTGAATAAACACCTGCACTGTTACCTGCGTTTCCTGTGCCCCTGCTGGTCAAGAGTCGAACACAAGGTTTCTACATTAATAACAGGAGAAACACTCTTGAGAACCCAGCCAATCGTAACTGTGGCCTTTGGATATTGTCATGGTGAGGGAGCAAAGGGTTTCAGATTATATGCTTATGTGTCGAGAAGAACGGTAGCAGGAAGTTTTGATGTTCTTTTGTTTTCAGTGCGGCGTTTGTTGCTCCAGGAACGCATTCTTAAATATTTTAGTGGCTCTTTACTACTTTTTAACAGGCTGTAGTGGAAGTTGAGTTTTGAAGAGTGTTTTGATGATTCCGCTGATGGCTTAATAGGGATTCTGTACTGTTAGTGGGAAAAAATTAAAAGGAACACTCATACAAAAGGAGGAGGAGGAGGAGGAGGAAATGGAGAAGCAGCAGGTGATGGTTTAACAAGGTTTTCGTACCATTAGTGAAAAAAAAATAATAATAATCCATGATAAGAAGAAGGACGGGGAGGAGAAGGAGTAGAAGTTGAAGGTGATGGTTTTCCGTTAGTGGAGAAAAAAAAAATACACCTAAGAACCTGACTAATAATTTCTGTGTCGCTTGAAAATACCCCTAAAGAGAATAAAGTCTTTCAAAATACTGGTTTAATCATTATTGCTCTTGTTAGATGGAAAGGGAAACTAGAGCTGAGTAGTGGCGCCGTGTGTACGAGTTGTAGTTACCGCGTTAAGTTTCTATGTAGAGGGCCCTGTCTGGAATCCCCGGTAGGGCAGGGACGGTCTAGCTTGTCTCCCTTCAGCTGCAAAAACGTGACCTTGAAATGAGGAAGTAGAGAAAGAGTAGCAACCTTGGCCTCCTGTGCGTTCCTGTGTCTCTGTGCGTCTCGGTTTTTAGTAAAGGGATATTAGTAATCCTTCTCTTCTGTGTGTGTGTGTGTGTGTGTGTGTGTGTGTTTATCCCTGTAGTTTTAAACATGTGGATGTATAATTAGAGACAATACTACTACTACTACTACTACTACTACTACTACTACTACTACTACTACTACTACTACTACTACTACTACTACTACTACTACTACTACTACTACTGCTGCTGCTGCTGCTGCTGCTGCTACATCACCAGTAGGTGTGCTAAATGACCCTCATAACCTTGTGTTGTCTCCAAAGTCCTGTTTTCCCGCAGTAGTCCAAAAACTTGGCAGAAAATGAAAGGTACGGGCACATTTTCCGTGAATAAATTAAGGCAGTAATTAGCCTCGCTCCTGCTGCTTCCCAACTAGAGAACCAAATAATACCACGGGGCGTCGCCTTGGTGCTGGGGCGGTACTCTTGACGCACACCGAGAGACTCTGCTGTTCGATGGAGCTTTAGTTGCTGGAGCGAACGTTTTGAAGCAAGCAAAGATAAGACGTTCAAAAGCAGCAAATACAGCTTTTACTAGTTAGGTTAGGTCTGAGGTTAGGCTAGTGTTGTAATGTTGTTAACTATTTGAGATACTTGGTGTTTTATTAATTTGTCTCACTTATGGGCTCAAATTAGCAGAGTTCTGAGACTGCTGTAAGCTCAGGAGGCTGTTCAACTCCAGCCAAGGAGAGGCTACCACCACGTGTCTCGACAGTAACAACCTTCCACTCGCTGCCTGAGTTTTTACTTCGTCATGTATCCAAGTTATTATAGTTAGTTAAGTTTGGTTAATTCTGAAGTTAGATTAGGTTTGGTTAGGTGTGAAGTTAGGTTAGGTTAAGTTTAAGGTTGGGTTAGGTTAGATCTGAGGTCAGGTTAGGTTAGGTTAAGTCTGAGAGTAGGTTAGGTTAGGTCTGAGGTTACGTTGGATTTGGTTAGACCTGTCTCCCACTAATGTTTAGTCCCTCTGAATCAGTTTCACTTTCTTTCTTGGCTAGACTAACATTTATAGCTAAAGAAAATATCAATTTCTGGATAAAATTTCGAATTAGATTTCACTCAAAGACAAAATCCCTAAACTCTGTTGGATGTTACTCGAGTAATTTTGATGAAATGTAAGAGCGTAAGGGAAGCTGCAAGTAGTCGTCTGGTCTACACGTGGCAGTCCATTATAAAACATGCGTTCCTATACATATCCACCTATCATCCCCGCCCATAAGTTTGTCTAGTATATTGAAGCTACCTATTGAATCGGCACTAACAGCCTGATTACTGAGCCAATGCCGGCCATCCATTTGCGAACCAATCTCTCTCTCTCTCTCTCTCTCTCTCTCTCTCTCTCTCTCTCTCTCTCTCTCTCTCTCTCTCTCTCTCTCTCTCTCTCTCTCTCTCTCGAACCCATTACTTCTAGCTATTTCCTATTAATGTGTGTGTGTGTGTGTGTGTGTGTGTGTGTGTGTGTGTGTGTGTGTGATGATACATTTTTTTCTCCTCTTTCCAGGTTCGTGGTTGGTGAGCTGGTGACGTAGTGAGTTGCGTTGTTGCGGTGGCGGGTTACAGTGACACACGGCAACAGTTTCAGACACAGGTAAGGGAAATTATAAAAGCTGCTTGACGTGAAGGCTGTTTTATTTATTTATCTATTTATTTATAATTACTCTTTTTTGCTGTACAGGTGTGCGTGTCACATGGCCACAAAGATTCTGTGTGTGTGTGTGTGTGTGTGTGTGTGTGTGTGTGTGTGTGTGTGTGTGTGTGTGTGTGTGTGTGTGTGTGTGTGTGTGTTTTAAAGAATCTTAATAATATATACAGGGAAAGAAATGTCTTTTCTTGCATACCTAACCTTATTATTATTATTATTATTATTATTATTATTATTATTATTATTGTTATTATTATTATTATCATTATTATTTTTGGTGATCATTGTACTCTTATCGTAAATACATTACATGAAATTAAAGCGTAAATTTGAACAGTAAAAGAATTAAAGGGAAGCATATCAGATATACAATTTCTTCTTCTTCTTCTTCTTCTTCTTCTTCTTCTTCTTCTTCTTCTTCTTCTTCTTCTTTTTCTTCTTCTTCTTCTTCTTCTTCTTCTTCTTCTTCTTCTTCTTCTTCTTCTTCTTCTTCTTCTTCTTCTTCTTCTTCTTCTTCTTCTTCTTCTTCTTCTTCTTCTTCTTCTTCTTCTTCTTCTTCTTCTTCTTCTTCTTCTTCTTCTTCTTCTTCTTCTTCTTCTTCTTCTTCTTCTTCTTCTTCTTCTTCTTCTTCTTCTTCTTCTTCTTCTTCTTCTTCTTCTTCTTCTTCTTCTTCTTCTTCTTCTTCTTCTTCTTCTTCTTCTTCTTCTTCTTCTTCTTCTTCTTCTTCTTCTTCTTCTTCTTCTTCTTAATGCATCCTCTTCTTGACTCTGAGGACTCGGTTTTATCTTTTCAATTAAAAGTTCCAGGCGTGGGCTTCTTTTTATTCGTGTGTGTGTGTGTGTGTGTGTGTGTGTGTGTGTGTGTGTGTGTGTGTGTGTGTGTGTGTGTGTGTGCGTGTTTTCTATTTTTTATTTATTTTTCCTGATAGTGTTAAATTTCTTTTCCTATTCTGCAATAATTATGATAATTTAATGATGGTAATAGTAGTAGTAGTAGTAGTAGTAGTAGTGGTGGTAGTAGTAGTAGTAGTAGTAGTAATAATAATAATAATAATAATAATAATAATAATAATAATAATAATAATAATAAT
>NC_087166.1:22563765-22591265 GCF_035594125.1 Scylla paramamosain | reverse complement strand
CACTGGGGACGTCGTGACACTCAGGAGGCACACACCTGACTGAAATGAGAACGTCTGTGTTAATTAAAGGACTTACTACTGAGTCACTTGAAGATTACACAAATTTATGGATGAGGATGGAAGGTGTAAATAAGTAGGAATGTTTCATAAAGGGACTGCCACGTGTAGGCCTAGTAGCTTTGTTTTTGCAACTTCCTTTATTTACTTAAGTTCTTACGACGGTGACCGAAGACCACTGAAGGGGCAGAGCGTGTGTGGAAAGTATCTATCAATCTGTCCGTCAATTTGTGCTCTTTTCTGTGTTTACTTAATTTGTTCTGTGTTCTTTCATCTTTGTCTTTCTTTCCGTTTCATTATGTGTTCTTTCTTTATCACTCCCTATCTCTCTGTGTTCCATTATGTGCTCGTCTTCCTTTGTTTCGCTCTTTGTATCCCATTCTATCTCTCCCCATGTCCTTCTGCCTTCCCCAGCATCCCTTCCTCTTTGTCCAGTCTCAGTACCTTCCTCTGTGGATACGTTACTTGTGTCCCGCCCTTAAAACTCCTTTCTGTTTCCTCGTCCACCTCAGCCCTCACCGTAGCTTCCCCCTCCATTCCTCCTCAGTTCCTCTATAGCAGTCCCTTCTGTTCCCTTCCCTCCCTACTCTCGTTTTCACATTCCACTGAATCTCTCCTCGCTGTTTCTCTTTATAGCTTTCTCTATCCTGTCTGTGTCTGTCTTTCACGCTTTCTCTCTCTCTCTCTCTCTCTCTCTCTCTCTCTCTCTCTCTCTCTCTCTCTCTGGCGGGATCCGAGGCGCCCCTCCTAAACAAGTCAACTTTTTGCTGCATCACCTTCACATGAAATCAATAGCAGCTATGAATTCCCAAAGTTGTTGCATAACTTTTTTTCTTGTTTTTTCCTTTTTTTTTTCGTTTTCCTTTTTCTTTCTCTTTTTTTTTTTTTTTACTTTTGCCAACATTCCCTCTCTCTCTCTCTCTCTCTCTCTCTCGTTCTCCATTCAGCGATAAAGTCTCGAGCACCGAAAATCGAAGTGAAATTCATTCCTTAAACAACGTGCGTAACAGAATTCGTTCATTCAGTTCAGCGCGGCGAAAGAATCGGGAGGGAAGGAAGCAAGGAAGAGAGAACAAAGAAGAAGAAAAAAAAATGATAATGCAGGTCAGTTTATACATCGTGGTGTGAGGACTTGGGTTGAAAAAAGAAGGAAAAAAAAATGTTCGGGGAAAAAAAGGAGTGTGGGTTTATGTTCGTGAGCACAGCGTTTTATTTGCTTTTTTGTTTTTTCTCCGGTACAGTGGAGTTCTCTAGGGTCTCTGTCTCTGTGTGCCTCCCTGTCTCTTGTGTCGCAGGTTTTGGCAGAGCGTATCAAATGTGTAATTGTGACGGTGATAAATGTTTTGGTCTCGTGTGTGTGTGTGTGTGTGTGTGTGTGTGTGTGTGTGTGCGCGCATTCTGGTTATATGATTACACAGAGAGAGAGAGAGAGAGAGAGAGAGAGAGAGAGAGAGAGAGAGAGAGAGAGAGAGAGAGAGAGAGAGAGTAATAGGGATAATAGCAATAGGGACGGTGGTGGTGGTGGCAGTAGTATTAGTAGTAGTAGCTATAAACTTCCATAACTTCCACTGAGGGCGCGTGATTGACCAACATCCCTCCTTCACCAAGCACACGTGAAGTTCTGACTAGAGCCATGAACTGCACGGGGAAGAAGTGAAATAAAAAACGGTAATAACAGCAGTACAAACCGAATGTAAGTGCGTGGCGTGACAGGGAGGCGTACCGGTATTGGAGGAACAGAATCAGGCACACAGTCTCACGTGCTGGAAAAGTGTGTCGGAACAGAAGTGCGAGGCTACAAGACTGTATAACTATTGGCTCAAACTTTTAAAAGCCATCACGTGATTCTGGTGTGAAATTCTGTATATGTAAAGAAACGTTAGTTGTTGTTCGTGTTGTTGTTGAGCTGTGAGAGTTAAATAAGGGAATATATAGGCGTGCTGTGTGTGTGTGTGTGTGTGTGTGTGTCTAAGTAGGTAGGTTGGTGGCTGTTTTTTGCTTGGCTGTGTTTGTCTATGCATGTTCGTCTGTTCGCATGTCTGTTTGTGTGTCCGTTTGTACGTATTGCTGTGCTTAAGAATATCTGAAGTGTGTGTGTGTGTGTGTGTGTGTGTGTGTGTGTGTGTGTGTGTGTGTGTGTGTTGTGTGTGTGTGTGTGTGTGTGTGTGTGTGTGTGTGTGTGTGTGCGTGTGTGTCCCTCTGTCTTCATGTCTTTCTTTATGTTTGTTCGTCTGTTCTCCTCTCTGTCTGTATCTCTGTTTGTACTACCTTAAAAATGTCTGGAGTAGGTGTGTGTATGTTTGTCTGTCTATCCATAATTAGTTCTAGAATATCTCTCGTAAAATTATGTTAAGTTTCATCATCATTTTCCAGGAAACATCACAGCCTTTCTCTTTTCAGCAAAAGTGCGTAATAATCCAGAGCTTTTTCAGTATTACAAAGTATCAGTATCGTAATATTATGTATTAAACTCTCTTATTATAGGACAAAATAATGTTAAAATATCATTTCTGCATGTTTTAATTACGTTCTGATGAAAATGTAATTGTGTGTGTGTGTGTGTGTGTGTGTGTGTGTGTGTGTGTGTGTGTGTGTGTGTGTGTGTGTGTGTGTGTGTACTTATACCGTCTGCATTCCTCCGCTTCCTGGTGGTATAAGCTTAAAAGTTATCCTGAGTTCTTGGCACACTTGAGAGTAAGGACGTGTGTGACTCCTGTAAATGTTTGATGGTGAAAAGTTTACATCACAACCCTCTCTCCCCCTCTCTCTCTCTCTCTCTTTCTCCTTCCGCGTAAGCCAGTAAGTCATTCATTGAGTGAAAAGAAGAGTGAGTGTAAAGGAGAACAGCGGAGAGAGGCGGAAAAGGTATTAAACGTATACAGAAAGAGAGACACAGAGAGAGAGAGAGAGAGAGAGAGAGAGAGAGAGAGAGAGAGAGAGTGTGTGTATGGCGTCATAATATCGACTATGTAACACCAGAAAGTGATAACAAAAGGCGCTACCTCTCCCACCAAGAAAATCCCATGTACCAGAGAGAGAGAGAGAGAGAGAGAGAGAGAGAGAGAGAGAGAGAGAGAGAGAGAGCGAGAGAGAGAGAGATACATACACATACATCGCTACGTTGATGACGCAGTGGAATGAATAAGAGGATAAAAACAAACAAAAATACACGCATAAAAAGGAGAAAAAAAGGAGAGAGAAGGGGAGTTAATGAGACGAGCGGCGGGTAGGCGAGTCTGTGTAGCGAGAATTACCGGTGCATGGGAGGGAGGTGTGCAGTGACTGGCATGGGAGGGAAGGAGGGAGAGAGGAACCAACCACTGAACACTACAAACCATAAGCACGTCCGTCATACCGATAAATTTTAACACTTTTGCCAGCATTCACAATTCAAGAGGCCCTAAGTGATGTTATGCAGTTTTTTTAAGGGTGTTTTTTTTTAGTTCTAGTGTCATATTAACAAGATTTCTATATCATTAATAAGAGAAACAGCCTTGAGACCCCGACTAATCAAACCATAAGCACTCCAATCATACTGTTAAATTCTGAAACACACTTTCCCGCACCCCAACTACGTACGCTCAAAAGGCCGTAATTGAAGTTACACGTGTTTTTAAGAGTGTTTTTTTTTTTTTTTTTTTTTTTTTTACTGTTCTATTGACGTATTAACAAGATTTCTACATTATTAACAGGAGAGACAGTCTTGAGAACTCGGACAAACATCTCTGTGGCCTTTGAAAATAGTCGTGGTGAGCGAGAGAGCGAAAGCAACGCGTTTCTCAATAGGAGCCATAAACACACCAGCAGTAAAAAAAAGAAAAAAAAAAAAGAGAGAGAGAGGGAAAAAAATGACGCGGTAGAAAACTCTTAAGATAAAAAGACAAGATATATGAGCTTTCCATTTAGCTGTATGACGGTCGCATTTAGATTGGTTTCGGGGGAAGGACAGGACGGATGCAAGCCACTCCCTCTAGCGACACTGAGCAATGGTGTTTGTCTGGGTGGGGATCGCCTGGGTTTACTTCAAGGCGCCGCTGAGCAATATAGCCTCTTGTTTTCGTAATGCAGGAGTGATAGAAAGAAGTGTTAGTGATGCTGGTAGATCTTTTGGGGTAGAGTTTGTGGTTTAGAGGGTAAGAGAGAGAGAGAGAGAGAGAGAGAGAGAGAGAGAGAGAGAGAGAGAGAGAGAGAGAGAGAGAGTAGCAGTAGTAAGTAGTAGTAGTAGTAGTAGTAGTAGTAGTAGTAGTAGTAGTAGTAGCAGTAGTAGTAGTAATAGTAGTTGTGGTTTAGTAAAAGAAGTAGCTAAAACTTGCACAATACCACCACCATCACCACCACCACCACTACCACCACCACCTATTACTAGCACGTTAACAGTCATCACTCACCCGGGGAATTCCCAAATAAAGCAGCGCATTCCTGATTCCCTTGAACACTGAGCCACGAGGACGGGTTCCGCTGCCTCGAGTCGTGAAGTGGAGAGGGAAGCTGAGACTGTAAGGACCATATTCTGAAACACTTTTTCGCTGCACCTCTACATTCAAAAGGCTCTACTTGACGTTGCACGGGTTTTTAACGGCATTTATATGGCTGTAGTGAGAAATGAATAAGATTTTTACATTATTAACAGGAGAAACACTCTTGAGAACCCGACTAATTTTCTCTCTATGGCCTTCGAAAACAGTCTTGGTGGGAGAGCAAAGTCTTTTTTGAATTTGGACTTTAGAGGTGCGGTGGTGGTGGAAGTTGCAGTGTAGCTGTAGATAGACTCCTATTCTTCATCATTCTGTATTCTTATAGACTGTTTTCCAAGGCCACACAGAGGGTTAGTGATTTTGCAGAGTGATGGTGAGGGTGTCAGGGTTGCGGTGATGGCGGAAAGGGCAGAGAAGATGTACATTGATTCATATTCATCATTTTGGGTTCTCATTGGGGACTGTTTTCAAAGGCCACGGTGATGGTTAGTCTAGTTCTCGTGATTTTTTCCTAGTGATGATGCTAAGAGTGTGAATGATGTGCGTGTGTGCGTGTGTGTATCTGGTGCTTTGTCTGCACCACCTCGCGTGTTATTGCCGGCCTGGTGTATAGATAGATAATGTAGAATAACTTTTTAACTGTAAAGGGGCATGAAAACTGTCCAGAAAATCGAAATTATCTCCACTAGAGGCTCTTAAATGTAGGAGGTAAGACGCCGAAACGTTTAGGAATGAGGATCAGAATGTTGAGACAGTGATGGGGGAAGCAATATACTGGCTAAACTTTGTATTAGTGATTCCAATGATTTGTGTGGTTTGTTTTCTACTGCAGTAAGTAAGAAATTGATATATCCCTCTCTAGGAATAGTTAAATGTGATGTTTTTTTTTTATCGTTTCAAGGAGATTGGCCAAGGGAATACAATAAAGAATAATATGCTTATCTTACAGCTTCTTCTTCCCCAACAAGCAAAACAAACAAACAAGAGAAGAGTTAAAGAAGAAAATATTGACTAACTGAGTTCAGCAGGTGTCTTGCAGGGGAGAGAGAGAGAGAGAGAGAGAGAGAGAGAGAGAGAGAGAGAGAGAGAGAGAGAGAGAGAGAGAGAGAGAGAGAGAGAGAGAGAGAGCAAGCAAAGAGTGTGTATTTCCTCCAGAAGAGTGAGAGAAAAATACACAAGAAACATCACTACAATGAAAACTATGATACACACCTTAACTAGACACCACACAGCCTCTCTTTGTACCACTTCCCAACACCCTAACAGTTCTGAACCTCAAACCTCAAACCACGAAACCGATTTAACCCAAGGAATTAAAAATCAACGCCTCCCCTTACTAGGAAAACATTAGCGAGACTTCCCTTTATTCTCCGTGCCATTTCAAGCCGGAGGGAAGCCTAACACGAGAAATGGAGGTTAGGGTGCTTTGGGGGAGCGGCGCCTGTGTGGGAGAGGTGTGGAGGAGTGTCAGACTGTCCAGCAGACTGCCCATCTCACACGAAGCCTGACGTAATGCAGCTGGAAGGGCGATGCTGAGACAAGGCCTTCCAAAGCTGCTTAGAGAGAGAGAGAGAGAGAGAGAGAGAGAGAGAGAGAGAGAGAGAGAGAGAGAGAGAGAGAGAGAGGATGGGGAGACAGGCCTTTGAGAGATGGTAAGGGCCGGGGCTGTCTGGCTGGCTGGGGGAACTGGGTCTCTGAGTGGCAGGAGTGAGTGAGCGAGAGCTGGTCAGAATCAACACGCAGATCAAAGGGATCGTACCAAATGTGAATGTTCTCGCGGGAGAGATGCTCGCTGATGCCTCCTCCTCCTCCTCCTCCTCCTCCTCCTCCTCCTCCTCCTCCTCCTCCTCCTCCTCTCCAACCTGGAAACCTTGACCCTCTCACCACAAGTCCCTCTGATCAAGTGAGGCAACGAAGCTTCCGGGAGTTTGAAGTGACCGCATTTTGTTGTGCTGTGTCGTGACAAAGAGAGAGAGAGAGAGAGAGAGAGAGAGAGAGAGAGAGAGAGAGAGAGAGAGAGAGAGAGAGAGAGAGAGAGAGAGAGAGAGAACGACAACGGCAGCTACAACAGACATACTCGTATACTCCTACACTTGCAGTATTTATCATTATCAGTTTTACGAATGTGTTGTCTGGACGCTCGCAGTTGGACGTGGCTGAGGCGGGGCTGACTGGGCACAGGAATCCCGCAGGGTGGACCACTACGCCTGGCTCCATTAGTAAGGGCGGGGCGGGCAGCAAGATGTGGCCTCCCTTAGGTGTGAGGTTATGATGCTCTCTGAATGTACACACCACTCCTTAACACCTCGCTTATTGGGCTGCCTTGGATGCACCGGACCACAAAGGAACACAAAGGAAGACTTAAGGGGTGTGGGGTTGTAAAGGCAAAGACTTCGCAAAGACTCCTCATTTCTTTTGTCTCAGGAATATGTGTCTGGTTATTTCTTGGTGACTATGAAGTACTGTAGAAGTAATTAAAAGAGAGGGTATGGAAACAGGGAGAGGAAGGCAGGAAGGCAGGAAAGCAATGAGAGAGACAATGAGAGGAGGGAGGAAAGACAGAAGGGGGAAAGTAGGGAAACAAAGGGGAAGAAAGAAGAGAAGAGAGGGAAGAAGGGAGGGAAGTAGGAAAGCAAGAAGGGAGGAAGAAAAAGATGAGAGGGAAGAAGGAAAGTATGGAAGAAGGAAATAAGGGAGAGAAGGGAATGAAGAAGGGTGGAAGGAAAGAAAGGGGGAGCAAGGAAAGAACAGAGAGAGAAGAAAAGGAAGGAGGGAGGAAAGAAGAGAGGAAAGAAAGAAAGGAGGGAAAAAGGAAGGAAGAGAGGAAAGAAGGGAAGCCAGGAAGGAGGGGAAAAAAAGAAGAAAGGGAAGAAGGAAAGGAGGGAGGGAGGAAAGAAAGGAGGGAAGAAGGGAAGCAAGGGGGAAAGAAGGGAGGGAGGAAGGGAAGGAAAGAGGGAAGGAGGAAGTTTAGACATTAAAGTACAACATTACATTGCAAGTGGTTTGTTTAATTTCTCGCATAAACGCCTTTTTTCCTTCATATCCTGTTTTTTTCTTTTATTGTTTTTTTTTTTGTTCATTCTTCCCTTCCTTTGTCTTTTTATTCTTCCATTTCCGTTTCTCTTGGTGTCACATTTTCTTTCCCCCCTTCCCATCCATTTATTTTATCTTCACTCCTCTCTCCTCCCATTCTTCTGTTCCCATATTCTTGCCTCCTTTCCATTTTTTCACTCGTCCTCATTCGTCTTTCCCTCCGCTGTCCCATTTCGTAATTTCCCCTCCCTCGCCTTCTTCTCCTTCCTCTTATTCTTCTCTTTTTTGTCACACTCATCCATCTGTTCTTTTTTCTACTGTTTTTTGTTACTTTTCTTTTTGTTACACTAGCCCCTCTGTCCTTCCTCTCCCCATATCCTCCCACTTTCCAGTGTCTCTCCCCCTGCAGCGCCTCCCTCACACAGTCTCCTGGCGCCGCCCTCCCCACCGTGCCGCCGTAGACAGACTCCTCGCCACACTCACCATAACCGCTCACGTAAATTACCCAGACGCCGGTTCCGCCCTTCAGGCAAAGCTGGGCTGGAGAATTTCTTGGCTTTCGTCTTTCGCCTCTGCCGCCACCACCACCACCACCACCACCACCACCACCACTACTGTCAGCTGCCACGAACGGAACGACCTTGCATTCAGACATTGGTGAACTGGAAAAGGGCAGCTATTGAATGATTGTCAAGCGTGTTTCATAGATTTTTTTTTTTTTGCTTTATTCTTTGTGGGTGTGTGACTTTTTGTTAGTGACTGAAATAAGGTGATTATTATTATTATTTCTTTTTTGTGTGTGTGCCTATCTCTCTCACACACACACTAAGACACATTAAGACCCATCAAAGGAGGCGCCAACCCTGACACGACCAACCTCACCATCGTGGCCTGGTCGGTGTGTCGGCTCAGCAACTCACCAATAATTTCTCACGCCACAAGTCCTCAAGTCTTCCTGTGTGTTGTCTCTTGCCGGGGAGCTTCAGGCAGACGAGCAAGACCACCTGGAGACAAGCAAGCTCCCGTACCGCCCTGGAAAACCCCGCGGAAGGGTACCATTGAGGAGCGAGAGGGAGGGAGTTGAAGCATTCTTGGCTAGGCATCGCAGCTTGAGTACGCCAAGTTGGAACAAGAAATAGAAGTGCGGGAGAAAAACGAGTTGGGAGGAAAAATACGTAAAAGAAAGGGAGACTTTGAGAGCTGAGAGGAAGAGAAGAGGTAGGAGGAGGAGGAGGAGGAGGAGGAGGATGGGGAAGAGGGATAGGGAAGATGAATAAGAGTAGGAGGAAGAGAAGGGAGCATGAATTCACTATCGGACTCTCTTTCTCTCTCTCTCTCTCTCTCTCTCTCTCTCTCTCTCTCTCTAGTGGCGGGGTGCACCGGGTCTTTCTCTTCGGCAACAAACAATAAAAAAAAAGCAAGAAAACACGCCATAAAAATCTAGAATCAGTTCCCAACACGCTCATTTCACGTTTTTCTTTTTCAATTAATCGGTAAAGTATCGGATTCTCTTTCGACTCTTCCCTGGAAACCGGCATGGTAACAGAAATGACTCGGTAGATGGCAGGCAGGCGGGCGGGCGGGCAGACAGTAGGTACGTAGGTAGGTAGCTAGGTAGATAGTCAGTAGGTATAGGTAGCCGAGGCAGCAGATGGGACAGGGTACTGGAAAAGGAGTAAGGAGAATTTCATCCCAGTTTTGCAGAGGGGAATAACGTGTCTGGAGGAGTACGGTGCTCTGTTTTGTTGAGTTTGGGATGTGGTCATGTCTGGTACTAGTGATGGTCGTGGTGGTGGTGGTGGTGGTGGTGGTGATTGTATTCATAAATGGAAATGATGCAATGGTGTTTCTTTTCTTTCGTTTTGGTGGTGTCTTGATTGGTAGGGTGAGGTGTTGTGATACTAGTAGTGGTGGTGACTAATTGTCTTATTGAGAAGGGTGTTGTTTTTGTTGTTGTTGTTGTTGTTGTTGTTGTTGTTGTTGTTGTATTGGTTATCATAGTTGCAGCGATGGTGGTGGTGGTGGTGGTGATTGTGATGGTTGTTGTTATTTGTTGTTGTTGTTGTTGTTGTTGTTGTTGTTTTCCTTTCTCTTCTTCTTCTTCTTCTTCTTCTTTTTGATAGTGTAATAGGTTTTGGTTTCTAATTTGTGATGATGTAGTGCTGTTGGTGGTGGTGATGATGACAGTGGTGGTGCCGATGATGGTGATGATTCTTTTTTTTTTTTATGTAGGAAGGACACTGACCAAGGGCAACAAAAATCTAATAAAAAAATGCCCACTGAAATGCCAGTCCCATGAAAGGGTCAAAGTAGTGGTCAAAAATTGATGGATAAGTGTCTTGAAACCTCCCTCTTGAAGGAATTCAAGTTATAGGAAAGTGGAAATACAGAAGCAGGCAGGGAGTTCCAGAGTTTACCAGAGAAAGGGATGAATGATTGAGAATACTGGTTAACTCTTGCGTTAGAGAGGTGGACAGAATAGCGGTGAGAGAAAGAAGAAAGTCTTGTGCAGCGAGGCCGCGGAAGGAGGGGAGGCATGCAGCTAGCAAGATCAGAAGAGCAGTTAGCATGAAAATAGCGGTAGAAGACAGCTAGATATGCAACATTGCGGCGGTGAGAGAGAGGCTGAAGACAGTCAGTTAGAGGAGAGGAGTTGATGAGACGAAAAGCTTTTGATTCCACCCTGTCTAGAAGAGCAGTATGAGTGGAACCCCCCCAGACATGTGAAGCATACTCCATACGGATAAGGCCCTTGTACAGAGTTAGCAGCTGGGGGGTGAGAAAAACTGGCGGAGACGTCTCAGAACACCTAACTTCATAGAAGCTGTTTTAGCTAGAGATGAGATGTGAAGTTTCCAGTTCAGATTATAAGTAAAGGACAGACCGAGGATGTTCAGTGTAGAAGAGGGGGACAGTTGAGTGTCATTGAAGAAGAGGGGATAGTTGTCTGGAAGGTTGTGTCGAGTTGATAGATGGAGGAATTGAGTTTTTGAGGCATTGAACAATACCAAGTTTGCTCTGCCCCAATCAGAAATTTTAGAAAGATCAGAAGTCAGGCGTTCTGTGGCTTCCCTGCGTGATATGTTTACCTCCTGAAGGGTTGGACGTCTATGAAAAGACGTGGAAAAGTACAGGGTGGTATCATCAGCGTGGGAGTGGATAGGACAAGAAGTTTGGTTTAGAAGATCATTAATGAATAATAAGAAGAGAGTGGGTGACAGGACAGAACCCTGAGGAACACCACTGTAATAGGTTTTGGTTTCTAATTTGTGATGATGTAGTGCTGTTGGTGGTGGTGATGATGACAGTGGTGGTGCCGATGATGGTGATGATGATGGATGTGATGATGGCAGTAATGTTAGTGATGATAGCGGCGCTGGTGGGCATGGCGGTGGTAGTGATAGTGATAGTAGTGATTGTAGCGAGCGTGGTGGTTGTGGTGTTAGCGGTGATGGGCGTGGCGGTAGTGGTGTTGATGTTAGCGGTGTTGAGTGAAGTATGCGTTTCCCGTGTGACATTCGACAAGCTAAGAAGATTTGCATATTTATGAAATGACTGCATATATTTATAATAAAACACACACAAAAAAAAATACACATATATATATATATATATTTTTACTCGCTGCTTGAAAACATAATACTTGCACGGGTGTTGGCTGTTGTTCTTTCACACACGCACTGCCAATGAAACTTTTATCAAGAGCCTCACGTGGGGGAAGGAAAAGCAGTGCTATGTCATCAATTATAAATACAACACCAATATACGAGAAAAGATATAGTAGTGGTGCTGAGGAGTCCGTTAAAGGTGATGAGTTCGGAATTTTTATTTATAATTTCGATATGAGAGAGTCTGTGTTATGATAAAAAAATGAAGCATCGGAAAGCAGTTATATGTGATTGATTTGATATACAAACTCTATATATGAATAAAAAAAAGTGTAATAGAGCTTTGAAGAGTACACTGAATGTGAATATAACAATTTTGTAAGTAATTTCGACATAAGAGAACCTGTGTTACAGTAAAAAAAAAATAAATAAACAGTAATGTGTCGTCAGTTGTAGACGCAAACTTCATATGCGAAAATAAGTTTAACGAAGTGCTTAAGAGTTCCTTCAATGCAGCAAGTTCGATAAAACATGCATGCAGTTTCGACATGCAGGAAACTGTTTTAGTAGGAAACTGAAGCATCTGAAAGCAGTACCACGTCAGCACTTCTATATAAAGGTTAAATACACGAAAACAAATAGAGTGTTGAGGAGTCCGCTTAATGAGGGATGGTCGACATGATTTTACACCCATTTCGACATGCAGGCTGTTATAGTAGGGAACAGAAGCATCAAAAAGCATTATCATATCAGCAGTTTTATACAGAAGTTCAATATACGAAAACAATTATCTTAGTATAGTGAAGAGTCCGTTAAATGCTGCGAATTCGGAATAACAATTTTACTTACATTTCGACATGAAAGATTTCGTGTTGTAGTAGCAAACTGCATCAAAAAGGAACACTGTGTCAGTTTTATATACGAACTGGATATACGAAAACAGGTATAATAGTAGAATAGTGAAGAATTCGGGTTCGATGTAACAATTTGATATGAAGGTTCGACATGCAAGAATCCGTACGGTAGGAAAGTGAAGCATCCGTGAAGTGAGACATGCAAGAATATGTGCTACAGTAGAAAATTCAAGCATCTGTTAAGTGGAGCTAGACAGGTCGTGTATTCAAGTTCATTTAACAAACACACGAGTGACTACAGCATTGAAACGTTCTTGAAATGCTGTGATTACTGATTCATACACGAGTTGATGTCAGAGTATCCGAGTATCCGTTGTTGGTGGTGGTGGTGTTAGCGGTGATGGTGGTGGTGTTAATTTTACAGTACGTTTCGTTGTCATATGATTCAAATTGGTGGTGATGATGACTGATGATGATGATGATGAGAGTAGCGATAGTGGTTATGGCGGCAGTATTGGTGGTGGTAGCAATGATGATGGCAGTGGTGATGATGGATGTGGTGGTGGTGGTGGTAGTTGTGTCCGTTAGATGTGTTGAGTTCTTTTTTGCA
Organism: Scylla paramamosain; assembly: GCF_035594125.1. Classification (NCBI taxonomy): domain Eukaryota; kingdom Metazoa; phylum Arthropoda; class Malacostraca; order Decapoda; family Portunidae; genus Scylla; species Scylla paramamosain. The sequence goes on along the minus strand of NC_087166.1, from coordinate 22,578,628 downwards.
TACAAGTTCAATATACGAAAACCTGAATGATAGTTTTACATTCAAGCCTTCGTTGAATGTAATAATTCCATCTTTCTGTGCAAACCTCACGTACGAAACCCTTGTAATTGTCGAACGGTGAATGCAACGAGTCCATGTTACTATGCAAGTTCGAGAGACGAGAACCAGACTAATAGTAAGACATTTAAGCGTTCGTTAAATGTAATGATTTCTATACGACCTTGTAATACGAAAACTGTGAAATTGTCTAACGTTGAATACGGCGAGTCCATTTTTCTATGTAAATTCATTGTACAAGAAAAAGAATGGTAGTATAACATTTAAACGTTCGTTAAATGTAATGATTTCAATACGAACTTGAAATACGAAAACCATTAAGAACATAACATAAGAACATAAGAAAATAAGGGAAGCTGCAAGAAGCCATCAGGCCTACGCTTGTCAGTCCACATATGAAACATACCTTATTATTTCCACCTATCATCCACATCCATAAATTCGTCTAATCTTTTAAAGCTCCCTAATGACCCATCACTAACAACCTGATTACTTAGTCCATTCCAACCACCTACCACTTTATTTGAGAACCAGTTTCTTCCTATCTCTTTGTTGAACCTAAATTTTTCAAGCCTGAACCCGTTACTTCTTGTTCTATTCTGATTACTGATCTTGAGAATTTTGCTTACGTCCCCCTTCTTATAACCCCTATACAACTTAAAGACTTCTTGTAATTATTCAGCATTAAAAAAGACGATTCAAGTTTTATATATGCTCCCAAGCTCTATTTATATACGAGGACAAGTGTAATTGTTGAGTGTTCAAGCATTCTTTAGTAATAGCCACGAGTCCAATATACAAAGCTTATACTCCAGTCTGATACACAAATCGTAGGGCACTCATGCGTCAATCAAACGTAGCTAGTAATTTTTTTCAAAGCAACCTTATTATTAGATCATTATAGAGTCTGTTAGATACCATCAGTTCAGTTTTCTGCACAAGTTCAACACACAAGAATACATTTTCTAGATCATTATAGTCACTAGATGCTGTGGCCCAAGTTTTCTGCACAAGTTTAACATACAAGAATACATTTTCTAGATCATTATAGTCACTAGATGCTGTGAGTTAAGTTTTCTGCACCAATTTGACATACAGGCAGTGGTGAATTATGAGAGCACAGCAGCGTCCGTCATGAGCGGCGCGTGTGTTGTTCTCTGGGGGGGATGAAGGTCTGAAGTGTATACCTTTAACAGCACGCACACCGCCCCTCCCTCACTCACCTCTTTGACCCATAGGCGCTTTCACTTTCAGGAAGTGATAGAAACAGATAAACAGATGAATACATATAAGTGAAGACAGGGAAATGGCAAATATGTAACTAACTAAATAAATAAATAAATGAATGAATAAATGTTTCTTTTACAGCAGCAAATGGAAGATACGTAACCAAATTAATTCATAAATCCCTCGTAAAAATAGTAGCTCGCTCTTTCTCTCTCTCTCTCTCTCTCTCTCTCTCTCTCTCTCTCTCTCTCTCTCTCTCTCTCTCTCTCTCTCTCTGTCGGAATAAATAAATATAAACTAAAATAAATAAGTGATAAATAAATAAACAAATAAATAAATAAATAAATAAATAAATAAAATTCCAATACTAGCATGCATTTTCCTGATGTCCTCTTGCCTCGTCAGATGTAAAAGTGTATTGATAAAAACGACAAACAACAAAGTACAATGAACTGATGCATCTCACAGACAGAATTTTCTCAGTATCTTCTGGTTCGTCGAAATGAAGAATAGCAATGAAAATGACAGATAAATGAACAAATCTATATCATATCATAACATTAGAGTATTCTGTCGAGATTTCTTGTAAATGAAAAATAAAAAAATGCTAAAATGCGAAACAGGTGAATAAATAAACAATCAAAACTCTTCAAAACATGAAATATATTCCTTAGATATCCCCTCGTTAGTCCAAAATGAGAAACAGAAACTGGATAACTAAATAAATGCCAAATAGTCCAAATAGATAAATAACAAAATAATGACATGAACAAAGTAATCGGCCAAACAAATGAATAACTAAACCACTAAATCAATACTTTCTCGTCAAGCTAAATAAACAAACAATAACTAAATAACTAAACAAACAATCTCTCCCTAACCCAAAAACACCGATAAAAAAAAAAACTACCTAACCTAATCTAATATAAAAAAAAAAAAAACATCAAGAATCTTTAGCGACACCAAAAGAACAGTACATGTATATATTTCTCCTGGTGTCTCGTGTCCTGCCTTGACCCGGGCCATCACCAATCAAGACACCTCCCTGGAGCGGCATCACTCTTGGTCGAGGCGTAGCGGAGGCGGGACGTGACGCGTGAGTCTCCGCCGCACAGCTCCCTCGCGGCCGCTTTTATTACGGCGGGAAGGGAGGGAAGCAAGGGGAGGGGCTGTACATTGGGTTTTTATGCGGTACTTCCACACGTTTTTTTTTTAGTGTTCATGGACGGCGTGGGAGGAAGGATGCGTGTATGTAAAATTGTAGCTTGGAGAGAAGGAAGGAGGGAGTGAAGAAGAAAGAGAGAGAGGGAGAGAGGGAGGCAGAGAGAGAGAGAGTTCAGTAGAAATAGATCAGCATATACAATTAGTTAGGTCAATTATAGTTCAGTAGGCACAGTTTAGCAGTTTTAGTTCAGCAGGTGCAGTTATTTGAACAGTAATACCTAATACAGCAGCTGAGACTTAGCAGGTATGGGTTAAGAGTCACAGTTTAGCAGTTGAAGTTGAGCAGTTATGGTTCAGTAGTAATGGCTCAACAGTTTTCAGCAGTTACAATTCAGTATTACTTTCTTCCCCTTTGGACTGAGGCTGTGCTTTTAACGCTCGCGGCGCTTAGTCCCGCTGAGCCGCCCCGCCTCACTCGTGTTCGTTCACTCGCCGAGAATTAGCAGTGGGTAATACATACTAATACTCGAACGCGGGAGCTGCTACAAGCCACGCGCCGGCAGCACACCATTCGGCACACACATACGTACAGCGGTCCCGAGTCTTGATGTCGCAAGTGTCCTGGAAAAGCTCATGTCTGTAAATTGAGGAAAAATTGTATATGAACAAGTGAATTGCTTTATGTTGGGAGCGCCAGACCCAATAATAACTGGGGATATGATAGGTAGAGGACCCTGCCAGGTTTCATTTATTTATTTTTATTTATTTATTTTTTTTTGTGTTAGATAAGGTACATTTTCTAGAACACTAGGACTACTACTACTACTACTACTACTACTACTACTACTACTACTACTACTACTACTACTAGTACTAGTACTACTACTACTATCAATGATTATTTCATAGTTTACTTGCCAAGAGAGTTACAGATATATGCCTTGCAATTATTTCACAACTGGTGACTATTGTATTAAGAGGCTTAAATCAAGATAGGAAAAAAAAAAAAAAACATGAAATAAAAGTGTTTACCTGAAGTGATAAATAATTTGAGTCTAAAATCATGATAAAGAAAAATGAAACAGAGTTGTGTACATCATTACTCAGGCCAGGCGCACCACCCACTGCCTTCCAGCTGGGGACGTATTCTGAAACACTTCTGTGCCGAACCCCACTATTTCAAAATGCTCTAGTTGAAGCTGCACGGGTTTTTAAGGATACTTTTTACGGTTCTAGTGACAGATTAACAAGATTTATACATTATCAATAGGAAAAACAGTCTTGAGAATCTGGCTAGTTATCCTGGTGGCCTTTGAAAATAGTCGTGGTGAGAGAGCAAAGCGTTTCAGGATACCAAGAGCGACAACACGAGAGAACGAGAAGAGAAAGTCACCCAGCACACTTCTTCCAGCGACTAGTACTGTGAGCAGCTGTACATCTATTGGCTTCGAGGGTCAAAACACGACAGGAGAGGAAGGGAAAGTCACAGAGCATACTTCTGTCTACTAATACATTAAGCATCTGTACAGTGCATTCCCTGTCATTACCTCCAGGATTGAAATACGCCAGGAAATAGGAAGAGAAAGTAGCAGTCGATATATCTTATTTTCTGTTTCCCTAGTGCCAGGTGTTGTCTCTGTGGCTCCTCTACTACTCCATCTCTCTATCTCATTCTCTATCCCTCCTAGATTTTATCCCGTCAGCAGACGCTTTCCAGATTCTTTTAACCAATTCCCTGGCAGACAAAATGTTCTCATAATCACATCCAGATTTTTCAGATACTTTATCCTTGTGCGGTAGTGCAGTTTCTTAAATAGTTCTGCAGTTTAGAAGAAAGAACGAAATTAACTTCCTATTTTCAACTTTTCATAGGTCCGTTAAAGCAGATTTTTACTGTGTTCTGGATATTAACAAAAAGGAGAAAACTAACTCAATATTCTCTTTTTTTTATGTGCTTCTTAGAAAAAAAAAGAAAAATGACTGTGTTCTGAATATTAACAAAAAGGTGAAAATTAACTCAATATTCTCTTATTTTTTTTTATGTGCCTCTTAGAAAAAAAAAAAAAAGAGCGTGTTCTGAATGCTAAGGTTTGATGGTAGCAGTGAAAGAAATAATGTGCATCGCATCTCCTCTTTTTTCACTAGACGAGCAAAGGATTCTGAACTTCAATTTTCCGATAGCTTCACTTGCACACTCCACCTCTGTCCTCAACACAGTGCTCAGAACATTAACGAAGCTCGCCAGTAGTAGTAAGAGTTCATATGTTCCTCATCTGCTCTTCTTACAAGACTACCGAGCATTTTCAACCTTCGCTTCTCGATACCTTCGCTTACACACTCCACACTTGTCCTTCACACATTGTTCTGTATATCAACAAAGATCAACAGTAGCAGTGAGAGAATTAACATATTCCTCACCTCATTTTAGTAGACGCGCAAATATTCTCAACCTTGATTTTCCGATACCTTCCCTCGCACACTCCATCCCAGTCCTCGCTACAGAGTCGATAGGAAAAGAAGAAAAGAAAAACAGACGAAAATGTAACACCAAACACACACGCCACATTCCTCCTTCCGGTGACTCGCGCCTCAATGTGTATCGAAAACTGTATAAAAACCGGGTCGAAGCACTTGCTCCACCTGTCCAGTAGATTGACGGGACAATAGCAAGATGCGTTACCTGCACCGACCTTCGCTTTCTGCAGCCATTCACTCCCACGCCATCTTCCGTCTCCCTCCCGCTGTGTTGTTACTTGAAGCCACTCTTGTCTTCATAGTGTCGTGTGCGAATCTGCTAACCAAGTGCAACTGTAATGTGTTTGTAATATTTTTATGTGAAAGGAATAAATTAATTTTGCATCAGTTTTATATTGTCGTGCTTAGAAGTGATTACGACATTTTTAATCATGTCTTTAGTTTTTTTTATGGATTGAAATATGTTCCTTTGTCATTACCAGAGAGAGAGAGAGAGAGAGAGAGAGAGAGAGAGAGAGAGAGATGCAGTGATAGACAAAGAGATAACTCATGTAGTCGTTAAGAAAATGGTTGATGAAGCAAGAAATATGCGAGAAATATTGTAAACCTTTTGTATTGAGTTACCGGGATGTGTTCATCTGAAGGCAGCGAGACTCACCTGATCCCAATGGTTACTTGTCACTGTTTTGATCGTCTTCTTTCCCTTTCCTTGATTCACCTCCCCTTACTTTTTTTTTTCGTAATTTCTTTCATTCGTTTATCATTTTAATTTCGTTTCCCTTTTTTCTTCTTTCCTTCCATACTTTTATTCTTTAGCTATTTTATGATTTTGGTGTGTGTGTGTGTGTGTGTGTGTGTGTGTGTGTGTGTGTGTGTGTGTGTGTGTGTGTGTGTGTTTCTCCGCCTCCCAACCACCTCTCTCTCTCTCTCTCTCTCTCTCTCTCTCTCTCTCTCTCTCTCTCTCTCTCTCTCTCTCTCTCTCTCTCTCTCTCTCTCTCTCTCTCTCTCTCTCCTTCTTCTTCTTCTTCTAAAGATAATGTTTGGTGCAGGAGGAGGAGGAGGAGGAGGAGGAGAACAACAACAACAATAAGATTACCTCCCTTATCTTCTTACGTTCTTACCATGGTTCCTCAAGTATAATTCTGTACCTTCTTCAGCCTCGTCCCTTATTTCCATCTATTCCTTCTGTGCATCCTCCGTTGACAGCAATAAATAACACAACCACACTGTTTCTAATGGTGCGTGACAACTGTAGGCACAAAACAACGCCCCAGCCACTCCCTTGTAGTGATATATTTGCCTAGAAACGACACAATTAGTCCTTTACTCAGAAACATTTCAACACCGCACCTCCACTACATTCAAAAGGTTCTAGTTGAAGTTACACAAATTTTAAGTTTGTTTTTACGGTTCAAGTGAGAGATTAACAAGATTTCTGCATTATTAAGAGGAGAAACTCACGTGGGAACAAGGCTAATCACCTCTTTGGCCTTTGAAAATCGTCGTGCTGAGGTGGTGAGGGAGCTAAGCGTTTCAAAATACTATCCCCGAGTCTTTATTTTCCCTTAATGCTGCCGGCGCCTCTGAATCTCGCTCTTATGGCGGTAAAACACGGACAAGTTAGTCAGTATCTATTTCGCCGCATCAGATCAGCCTTCTCCAGCGCGCTCTGCCTTCTGCGCCTTCTTCAGTCACATCCGTTTTAAGTTAGTCGATATTTATGCTGCTCTAAAATATAAGTAATTGTCTCATTAATTCCTATAAAGTGTGAGAGAATGGTTTCACAGGTGCGCTTATAAGTATAGTATTAGTAATAACAATAAGAAGAAGAAGAAGAAGAAGAAGAAGAAGAAGAAGAAGAAGAAGAAGAAGAAAGAAAAAGAAGAAAAGAAGAAGAAACAAGAAGAGGAAGAGGAAGAAGAAAAAGAAGAAAAAGAAGAAAGAAGAAAAGAAGAAAAAGAAGAATAAAGAAGAATAAAGAAGAAGAAGAAAAACAACAACAACAACAACAACAACAACAACAACAACAACAAGTAGAAAAAAAGGAGAGAAAAAAGAAGAAATAAGAGGAGTATGAGAAAAGGAAACACAGTGGCAATAATAACAATAATGATAATAATATGGATAACGAAGACTGAAGAAAATAAATAAAATATATCACTCCTTACATTCGTGTCATTTGATTTTGTTACGTATTTATTTGTGTGATTGTTAAAAGTATAAGGATGCTCATGTAGAAAGCAACAACTTATAACAGCAATCTATCCATTCCTTCAATCATTTATGTGCTGGTAAATCGCTCATGTTTATCCACGTATCATTCCTACAATGGGCAATCCTTATTTTTCTCAATGATTTTCTTGCATACTCTTACATACTCGTATAGAAAACAATAATTTATAATAGTACTTCATCAATTCTTCCAGTCGTATATTTACAAACAATGTGTGCCTATTTTTATCTGTCTACCAATGCAACAGTGGCCAGTCTTTATTTTTCTCCGTGATTTTCTTTCACACTCTTACATACTCGTGTAGAAAACATCAATTTATATTAATAACCTATCAATTTATCGATCGTTTATTTGCAAGTAACTCCTTTATATTTCTATTCTATCAGTTCAACAGTGGGAAGTCTTTTCTTTACCCTCCTCACTGTTTTTCTTGCATTCCTTTCGTGCTATTGAGTATTGATAACGATTGTTACCGCTATGTATCGCAATTTTCATGTTTGGTTGCGTCTCTGTATTATTATTTCTTTTTTTTTTGTCTTCGGGTACAAAACTTTCAAGAATCGGAATTTCGTGTTCTGAACGGAGTCACTTTTTCGTTGCCGGTTACCAATTTCGTTTTCCTTCGTGATCTATAACAAGTTGAGGTATTCCTGTTTGTTCGGCTCCTGTGATGAGAGGAATGCTTCGGTTTGTGTATGTTGGAATTTGTTCGTGTGTTTCTGTATGATTTCGTGTTATATTTCTCGTTCTGTTTATCCATGATTTTCTTTCTCTCTTTCCATCTGCTTGTCTATACCTCCCAGTCCTTCAGTCAAAACGTAAGTCAGTCAGTCAGTCAGTTAGTCATTTAAGTTCTTCCGTCCGTTAGTCAATCAGTTAGTCTGTGTTGTTTGCCTGTCTGTAACACACACACACACACACACACACACACACACACACACACACACACACACACACACACACACACACACACACACACACACACACACAGACATCGATCTCACTTAAAAGGAATAGGAGGAGGAAGAAAAAGAAGATACAAAAAACAAAAGATGAAAGAATAAGAACAAGGAAGAAAGAAGAAACGAAGAAAAAATAAAAGATAAAGAAAAAAGGAAGAGGAAAACCCTTCCTTACATACGTGATACAAGACAACTGATAAAAATAATTGAATGTTTGATGTCTCCTAAAAAAAAAAAACTCTTCGATTTTGCGGCTGGCATTGTATGGGGAACACCTAAGGGCGACTAGCATTAACAGGCGTGGGGGCGTGAGAGGGGAGAGCCTGTGATGGGGAGAGGGAGAGGGAGGAAGAGATTGAAGGGAGATAAGGAGGGAGGTCACGGAAGGGAGAGTGGAGTGAAGGCATAGGGGAGGATGAGTGGATAAGTGGAGGAGTACTAGTATATAGAGACTGGGAGTGACTGGGAGAGACTGGGAGTGACTGGGAGTGACTGGGAGTGACTGAAAGATACTGTGAGTGACTTGGGGAGACTGGGAGAGGCTGGGAGTGACTAAGAGAGACTTGGAGTAACTGGGAGAAACTGGAAGTGACTGGGAGAGATTGGGAGAGACAAGGAGAGACTGGAAGTGACTGGGAGAGACTGGGAGTGACTGGTAGTGACTGAAAAATTCTTCGAGTGACTGGGAGAGATTGGGAGAGACTGGGAGTGACTGGGAGAGATTGAGAGTGACTGGGGGTAACTGGGAGAGTGAAACGGTAAGAGTGGACGAGGGAGGGAGGTTAGGAGAAGTTGGGAAGAGTACGGGCGTAAGTTAGTGAGTTGGAGTGTGAAGGGAAGTAAGGGAGGGGAAACAAGGGAAGGAGCAGTAGTTGTAGCGTATGAGGAAAGAGGTTAGGGAGTGGGAAACATAAGGAATAGAGGCGACAAGAAAGACCAGTATTCAGAAACGCTATGCTCTCTCACCACGACTATTTTCAAAGGCCACAGGGATCATTAGCCGGGCCGTCAAGAGTGTTTCCCTTGTTAAAGTGTAGAAATCTTATTAATTTTTCACTAGAACCATAAAAACTGTCTTAAAAGCAGTGTAACTTCAACTACAGCCTTTTGAAAGTAGTGGAGGTGAGGCTAGAAGTGTCCCAGAATACAGTGTAGAGGACTATGGGTGAGTAGGGAGTGGCAGCGAGGCAATGAGAGGCAGGGACGGACAGTGAGGGTAAGGGGCTGTGCGGGCGTGTGGGAGGGCGTGTGGTTAAGTCTTGTCAGCGCGGCATCACTGTTGATCCTTTCCATCATCGCCGCGGCAAGTGTTTGGAAGCCCCGAGCACCCCATGACTGAGCCTCGTGACCGCCGCCTCTTCTCTCTGCCCCGCGCGGACTGACTGCCTGTGTGTGCTGTTTGCTCTTTAGCGCTGCCTAGGTAAAGGTGCTGCGGGTTTTCTAGCATCGTGACTGTGAGGAAAAGCAAGGGGATTATTGTTAAGGTTGTGAAAATATAGATGTGTGTTTATTTTTTAATACTTCTATAAGTTGGGTGACAAAGTTATTTATTGTCAATGTTGCTAAAGATAGTGTGATTTTTTTTTTCTCTTGTAGTATCCGTATTGAGTTAGAAAAAGGAAGGAAAATTATTGATAAGGCTGCGAAGATAAAGGTAGTGTGCTGTTTTTAGCTCCTTCCCTGCTATTTGTCACGTTTTTCCCTAATTACTAACCACTCAGGCATTTCTTGGTGCTCTACAGCCACCTCCAAACGTTATACTAGCTAGAAATTGCTAGTCTTTTTGTTGTTGATGTTTATAAAGATTTAATCGCTTTTAGTGCTGGGAATTGTTGGATATTGCAGTTAAAGTGTTGATATCTTCACAGGCTGGGTGAAAATTATTTATCATTAATATTAATAAAGACAATGTATTGTTTGTGTCTATGTGTAGTTAGAAAAAAAATTAGGGCTTTTGTTAAGATTAAGAGGGCAAAGTGATGTAGATACTTTGGGAATAAAAAGAAAGGGAGGATCTTTTTACAGACTGCGAAGATAGAGGCAATGTATACTCTGCTTACTATCTTCTCTCCAGTCAATAGAAAACAAAAAACATTGTTTTCATTTTATGTTTTTAATCGAATCAAAAACTTTTATGAATTTCCTGATGGTAAAAAAATAAGTAAATAAATAAAAATAAATAAATAAATCGTGAAATGTTACTATAATTCTCATTTCAATATTGCGAAGGTAAGGAAAAAGTAGCGATATTCATAATACAATTTTTGTCACATAATGTGATGACAAAATAAAATAAAACGTTGATATATTTAAAACTTTTTTTATACTGTATTCTAAAAGTTAAGAAAAAAATCACTGTTGTCATATATTTATCATTTCACTTTTAATGGGCATCTGTATCTTTAATTAATGTAGAAAACAAAAAATGCTATATTTATCTATTTACTGCATCTTTTTTTTTTTACCTACAGATTCTGAAAGGTAAATAAACAGAACGCTCCCTTTTATTAATACCCTCAATATACAAGGAAAACAAAGATTGACTGCACACTTATTCATTTTATTCTTGCGTTATTTTATGCTTCCAGTCATTGTGTTTGTATATGAAGTTACCAACATCACTTTATCATTTTGTCCTGTGTCATTACCTGTAACACTCCGGATGCTATTTCCGTGCTAAACTTTCGTAACTATTTGTATATCGTAAAAAAAAGACAAAATTTACCTGGTTTCTCTCTTTTCTCTCCTGTGTCTCCATGCAAACCATCCTTTCAGTGCTAGAAGGACTGCCGAAGGACGACTAAAGCAGCAGATGAGTTACTTTCCTCATTACTTGAATTGGTGTTGTGTTGCAGCGAGAAATTGTGTTCAGAAATTGTGTTGTGTTGCTTTGTGTTCTTGTCTGTTTTTTTTTTCTTTTCTTGTTTTTTTACTGGTGTTATCTGTATTGTGACTCCTAACCTTGCATTGTTCTTCTTTCTTCATTATTAGATCATGTTCTTGTTATTTTTCCTGTTTTATTATTGTTCTTTCTGTTCTTGTTCTTGCTCTTCTTTGCATCATTATATCTTTCTTCTCTCTCTCTCTCTCTCTCTCTCTCTCTCTCTCTCTCTCTCTCTCTCTCTCTCTCTCTCTCTCTCTCTCTCTCTCTCTCTCTCTCTCTCTCTCTCTCTCTCTCTCTCACACACACACACACACACACACACACACACACACACACACACACACACACACACACACACACACACACACACACACACACACACACACACACACACACACACACACACACACACACACATGCAGCCCTGGGCACCCCAAACACGAAGCCAAGTCGTCCAAACAGAAGGAGGGGAAGACACCCAATAAAACACTGGAGAAAACAACAAGAGGCGCACTCGTCCAAACACTGGAGTCAAAGTAAACACAAAGGAGACAAATATAAATGAGAAAAACTAAATGATTGTGACAGCAATACTACCACTGAGGAGGAGGAGGAGGAGGAGGAAGAGAGATACAGATATAAAGTAATACAAAGGAACAAGATAGCAGAAACATTTGTATTTATTCTTACAAGGAAGAGGAAGAAAATTACGATGAGGAGTAAGAAGCAGGAGGAGGAAGAGGAGATGATGAAAAAAAAAGAATGTGGACAAAAAGAGAGAGAAAAGGAAAAGATACGCAATGAAATATATAAAGAAACAGATGCATATTACCTCTTATCATCATCACCATCACCACCACGACCACCACCACCAGAACAACAACAAAAACAACACGTCCGCCAGTACACTCTCCACTGGCCACCCACACTCATCAGCACTCCGACACTTCAAACACGTGTGCGCACCGCCTTGTTACACACACACACACACACACACACACACACACAGTAAAGAGAGGAAATTCCAGTAATTCTCTCTCTCTCTCTCTCTCTCTCTCTCTCTCTCTCTCTCTCTCTCTCTCTCTCTCTCTCTCTCTCTCTGTCACGAACACTTCCCTTCCTCTCTCCATATATATTCCTTCTTTTGCCCTCTCTCTCCCCCTTTTCTTCTTTCCTCTGTTGGAACTTCAAGGATACAAAGACTCAAAGTGACCATTGCAACCAAACCGTGGCGGCGCTGCGTCAGAAGTCACCTGGGTTTTGAAAGGAAGAAGAAATACTGGTGGGACACAAGAACCACTGGGAAATGACTGGTTCTCTGGTGTGTATTCTGAAACGCTGTGCTCTCTCTCTCTCACCACGACTGTTTTCAAAGGCCACAGAGATGATTAGCTGGGTTTTCAAGACTGTCTCTCCTCCTAATAATGTGGCGATCTTGTAAATTTGTCGTTAGAACCGTGAAAACAACCTTAAAAACTAGTGTAATTTCATCTAGAGTCTTTTGAATGTTGTCAGGTTGCGGCGCAGAGGTGTTCCAGACTATGGTCCTGTGCACGGCTGATGGATGTGGTGGTGTGGCGGGGTAGTTTATCACGAGGAGGAGGAGCTGGAGGGGAAAAAGGGAGAGGAGTAGAAGGAGAAGGAAAAAGAGGAGGAGAAGGAGAAGTTGAAGGAATAAAGTGTCTGATATTAATTTTTTATGCTCTTCCTTCTTGTCTTCGCTAAAATTTGCTTCTGTTATGATCGTTGATGAAATAATGATTGTGGATTCAGTGAGGTGTAAATGAGGGAGAGCGCTACCTCTGCCGCTAATGAACCAATGGGAGGCAGCTGTTTCGTGGCGATAATAAGAATGCATTAATACTAGAAAAAAAAAAAAAAAAACTTGCTTGATTTTATATCTGTATTTCATCTCGTGTTTCTCCATTTAATGTCTTTTTTCATTTCAAGGAAAAGACTACATTCGCTTAGATTTCCTCTTTGTGCTTAGGGAAAAAAATAAATATATAAAAGTGATGTAACAATGGAGGGGTATGATAAAGAACAACAAAATAAACACTGTAAATAAATGAAAGGTAAGTTAAGTTAACTTCCAAGAATAGAAAATTAATGACGATGTTTGTGAAGGCGACGAGAGACGGTGGAAGGCGTGGCGTGACAAGGAGAGAGAGAAAAAAAAAAGAAAAAGAAAAGTGGGAAAGAAAAATTAGCACCGTAGAAAGTGATGATAAAGAATAAGAAAAGTAAATAGATAAGTAGATAGATAAAACTACGTGGGAGAGACAAAGACGGTGAAAAAAAGAGATGAAAAAGAGAATATGCAATCTGAAATGAGTGATAGGTGAGCAATCTCTCTCTCTCTCTCTCTCTCTCTCTCTCTCTCTCTCTCTCTCTCTCTCTCTCTCTCTCTCTCTCTCTCTCTCCTTTGCCTGATTTATTCTACTTTTGCCTTCATTTTCTCACCGTTCAATATTTTCCCATTTCTTTTTCTTCTTTCTTTATCCTCGATCTTCCTTTCCACGCCTTCCATATTTACCTCCTCCTCCTCCTCCTCCTCCTCCTCCTCCTCCTCCTCCTCTTCCATTTATCTCTTTTTAGTCATTATTATTTTCTTTCTCCTTTCTTTATTTCATACGTCTTGCTCTTCACCTTCTACTATTTTTCTTATTCTATTTTTATCTTCCTTTTTTTCTACTTCATTCTTTCTTCTTTCCCTTGTTACTCTTGTTTTTTTCTTTTTTTATACCTCTCTCTCTCTCTCTCTCTCTCTCTCTCTCTCTCTCTCTCTCTCTCTCTCTCTCTCTCTCTCTCTCTCTCTCTCTGTCTATCTAATTTTTTTCTTTATTTATTATTTTTAGAGTTATCATCATCATCATCATTATTATTATTATTATTATTATTATTATTATTATTATTATTATTATTATTATTACTATTATGGTAAGCAATAAAAACGAACATTCCTGTAAAATAGTTTTTTATTCTTTTATCTATTTAATCTTATTCTATCCTTTTATCTTTATTTGTTTATTTTCTTGTGTATTTTTGCTTTGTTTGAATGCATTTTATTTTTGTATGTGCGTGCGTGCTTGTGTGTGTGTGTGTGTGTGTGTGTGTGTGTGTGTTTGTGTGTGTGTGTGTGTGTTTCTTTGTCATGTATTTTCTGCATGCGATTTCTCAGAATTTGTCGTAATTATTCTGTCTGGAATTGTACACTTTTATTTATGTACGCATGTATAATCTCTCTCTCTTTCTTTCTATTTTCCATTCTTTCTTGTTACGTAATATTTACATCTCTCAAATTCGTCAATCTCCACTTCATCATCATTCGGTGTGAGAGGGAGAGGAGGAAAGAAAGAAGGTAGTGGAAGAATTGAGAAGCATGGGAGTGGTAAGGAGGGAAGAAGGGAGTGGCTAGGGGGAAGGTGAGAGAGAGGGAGGGAAGGAATGAATAGATGTGAAGTAAAAAATGGAGGGAGTGTAGAGGAGGATAGCGAGAGAAAGATGACAAGAAGAAGTGAAAGATAAATGAAAAGAAGAAGAATGGAGAGGAGAGAAAGAGAGAGAAAGAGGACAAGGAAATGAGAGAAGAGATATAAATGACGGAAGGAGAGAAAGATGCTGAAAAGAAGGAATAGAAGTAAAGAATAATGGAAAGAAGAAGAGATGGATGGAAAGAGTGAGAGATGGAACGACTTATGAAGAGAGAGAGAGAGAGAGAGAGAGAGAGAGAGAGAGAGAGAGAGAGAGAGAGAGAGAGAGAGAGAGAGAGAGAATGTAAGGCTGTAGAGAAGTAGAACATACCCTTATTACAACTGTTAACCTAGTAAGGACAGTACCGTTTGCTAGATAGAGGAGATG